>NC_051203.1:2155107-2435696 GCF_015220075.1 Falco rusticolus
CTCGGAGGAAGGAAGGGTTGTCTGGTGATCCTCGCCCGCGATTGCGACTGCCGAGGTCTGCTTCAGCTCCTGGCACTGACGCGGGGAGGGACGTTCCCCCCCCAGGACCTGCCCAGAACTGATGTCGCAGTAGCCGAGGGTACAAACTCCCTGCTCCTCCCCACCAGGAGCAGCGGTCACCTGGGGTGGAGAAGCCCATTTGCACCAGCAGGAAGGGTTGGACGTGGGAGGAGAGGTGGGTTCCCGCTTGCAGAGCCCTGGGACTTCCACTGGGGACCAGGTGCTTGGAGCTGGTGACACCAAGAGCAGCCATCACCTGCAGACCTTCTTAGGGGTCCGGAGGGGAAGGGAGACAAGGACACTTGTCTGAATGCCCACCCACTGCTCTCTTCTAAAGGGTGGTGGAGAATCTGGCCCTTGGAGCTGTCTCCCTGGTTTTAGCAGCCTTGGGGGCAGGTTGTGGAGTAACCAGCGCTGACAGCCTGGGGCAGGAGACCGAGACCTGGTTTTTACGTGAAACCTGAGTTCTGCCCTGGCTGGGATACGCCAGCTGAGTCAGACCCCTCGTTGGGATGGGCGCTTCCCCCTCTCACGCCTTCCTTTTCTTGGTGTCTTCTGCCACCAGGGGTAACATGAAAGGCCGAAAGCCGTACAAGGAAGGACCCTCATGCTCGCAGTGTCCCGAGGGCAGAGTCTGCGTCAACTCCTTGTGCGGTGAGTGAAGCAAAGCGGCGCGTGTCCCCTGACAGGCTACTGGGACCCAGACCCCTGGGTTGGGGGTCCAAGCTCTGAACCCCCCTGGAGCTATCAGGAAGCCCTGGACCCACAGTTCCAGGGCTGGAGTGTGAGACGTCAGGTGCGATGGCAGCCCCTGGGACAGGTCAGCTGCCTCGGGACGAGGAGGGTCGGACAAGGACCTCGTACCCCCTTAGCCAGCAAGTTTTTCCCCGTGAGGATGCCCCTTGAGGGGCAGAAGGTTGCGTGAGGGAGTAGAGATGTCTCCAGGTTGGGAACCCCAGAGTGAGGGATGCTCCAGGGTGACCTGAGAGGGGTCAGCTGCTGCTTCACCCCCCACTGCTTTCTGCTGGCCCTGCTCAGTGCAGGAGATCCGCTGAGGACCCCAGCCCTAACCCATGGCACTTTTCGTCTCTCACCAGAACCCACAGTAGAAGAGACCACTCCGGCCTCTGTGACAGCAAAGGCAAGCCCACCCACCCCAACCACAGCCATGCCAAAACCCACAACCACAGCCAAGCCAAAACCCACACCACCAGTGCCCACCACAACCAAGCCAAGACCCACAACCACACTTCCAACCACAACCCCAGCCAAGCCATCACCCACAACTACAATCCCAACCACAGCCAAGCCAAAACCCACCACCACGCTCCCAACCACAACCACAGCCACGCTCCCAACCACAACCAAGCCCAAACCCGCAACCACGCTCCCAACCACAGCCAAGCCAAGACCCACAGCCATGGTTCCAACCACAGCCAAGCCACTACCCACAACCACACTCCCAAACACAACCACAGCCATGCTCCCAACCACAGCCAAGCCAAAACCTGCAACACTAGCACCCATCACAATGACAGCCAAGCCAAAACCTGCCACCACACTCCCAATGACAACCCCAGCCAAGCCAAAACCTGCCACCACACTCCCAATGACAACCCCAGCCAAGCCAAAACCTGCAACACCAGCAGCCACCACAGCCATGGCCAAGCCAAAACCCACCAAGCCAGCACCCACCACTACTACTGCCAAGCCAAAGCCCACCATGCTAACAACCACTGCACCAAAGCCCACCACAACTGCTACCACTAAGCCAATGCCCACCACACCAAAACCCACCACAGCCACCACTATAGCCAAGCCAATGCCCACCACACCAAAACCCACCACAACCACAGCCAAGCCAATGCCCACCACACCAAAACCCACCACAACCACAGCCAAGCCAATGCCCACCACACCAAAGCCCACCACAGCCACCACTATAGCCAAGCCAATGCCCACCACACCAAAACCCACCACAGCCACCACTACAGCCAAGCCAATGCCCACCACACCAAAACCCACCACAACCACAGCCAAGCCAGCACCCACCACACCAAAACCCACCACAACCACAGCCAAGCCAATGCCCACCACACCAAAACCCACCACAGCCACCACTACAGCCAAGCCAATGCCCACCACACCAAAACCCACCACAACCACAGCCAAGCCAATGCCCACCACACCAAAACCCACCACAACCACAGCCAAGCCAGCACCCACCACACCAAAACCCACCACAGCCACGACTATAGCCAAGCCAGCACCCACCACACCAAAACCCACCACAACCACAGCCAAGCCAGCACCCACCACACCAAAACCCACCACAACCACAGCCAAGCCAGCACCCACCACACCAAAACCCACCACAACCACAGCCAAGCCAGCACCCACCACACCAAAACCCACTACAGCCAGGCCAACACCCACCACAACTATGGCCAAGCCAAAACCCACCACAGCCACCACTATAGCCAAGCCAGCACCCACCACACCAAAAACCACCACAGCTACCACTACCACCAAGCCAACACCCACCACACCAAAACCCACCACAACGATGGGCACATCAAAGCCTACCACAACCACCACTCCAGCCAAGCCATCACCCACCACCACTGCAGCCAAGCCAACACCTGCTGCTACAACACCGGCAAAGCCAAAACCCACCACTACAACACCAGCACCTACCACAGCAGCAAAGACACAACCACAAACTTCCACAACCACAAAGCCAGAACCCCCTGAAACAGAACGATCCAGTCCTACTGAGGCAACGGGGCTGACTCTTTCTTTTGAGCCCTCATTAGACCTGGATTATAAAGCATCTCCAGAAGCAGAGGTAGACGCTCGAGGGTCTGTTAGCCCCTTAACCACAGAGGATCCAGCCTTATTAGAAAGCCCAGCCTTCAGCCCCAAACCAGTCCCAGAAACGAATACAGGTGTCAAAGAGGATGGGAAGGAGAAATCAACCTTCTCCAGTCCACCTCCATCCCTCAGCCAAGTAGTTCCAGACATCAGGTTAGGTTTCAATAAAGCTGAGCTCATAACCCCCTCAAAGTCAGTGGTCTTCAGCCCCGAAGAGCCCACCTTCTTGCGCTTAACATCATCTTCCAAAGAAAAAAAAGGGCAGAGCCCTGCTTTCCAGACCTCCCTCTCAGGTAAGGTAATTGTGGGGTCTGTCCTGGCATGGACCCTCAGATGTTCGATGATCCCCAAGCAGCATGGAGAGCGCTTGGGAGGACCCAGTATTGCACTGGTCCTCTGGATCCTCCTCTTGTCTGTGGCACCGAGCCTTCCCCTCACTCTTTTCTCTAACACTGAAAGGGACCGGTTGGATGTCTCGCTCGTGAAGCATGGTTCTGTTTACAGCCTGCTCCCCACTAACGCACCAGCCCCCGCTGGATCTGTGCACTGCTGCCTCGCACCTCCCAGTGTCTTGGTGCACGTCACTGATGGAGCTGCATGAGCGGGAGTTCCTCTGTTGTTCACATCTTCACCTCTAATTCCATGTTTTCTTCTCTTCTGCCAGCAGGTGCCCTGGACACCGAAGAACCGGAGACAAACTCAGATCAGACAAGCATGGATCAGCCTACGGCTGGAGCCCCCAGTACCTGCTTGGGGCTTTCATTCCTCCTCCTACCCAGTGTCATCCTGGTGGGCCTTCTGCTTTGAATGGTCTTTCTCAGCTGTCCCTGCACCAGTCACCAAGGCTTTCTTCAGCATTGGTAGTTCCACAGCCATGGTGGGCTTGGGAGACATCATGGACAATTCAGGTTGACACTCTCTTCTTATGCTGCCTTATCTGCTCCAGCCCCGACAAGCCAAGGGCAGCTGGCAGTCCCATGGGAACCTGGTCCCCTTCCTGAAGAGACCCAAGGGCAGGAGGGTCTGACATAATGCTGGTGACCTTGGATGCTTCTCCTTTCCTCCCAGCCAGCCTGGGCTTCTGGTCCGTTTCCAGACTGGAAGTGATGAGCTATCCCACCCACCTGTGTGGCTGGCAGGCCCCGCTGCACCGTGTCCCCAGGGAAAGCAGAATGACTTGGAAACCCGAGTGGTGATGAGACATGGTCATTGGGTTTGGTGTTTGTAGCTGAGACGTGGTGGTTTGGTCTTTGTCAGGATGAGTTTCCAACAAAAATGCTCTTTTCCCTTCCTGATGTGCCTGTTCATCTCAGTTTTGGAGAAGTTTCATCTCTTCCCTTTTTGTCCAGAAAGAGTGGCTTTGCTTTTTTTTTTCCCCCCACAGGAGAGGATTTTATTTTCCCTTCCTGGTTCTAGTATGTGGCCAGTACTACCCAGATGTACTCCTTTCTCCTCCTCACACCCCTCGGCCCTTGCCTCCTTCCTCTCTTCTGCCCTGTGCCGCATGTACCCATTCCACAGTTAGTCCGTTGCCACCACTTTATTTTACGCGTGTGCCTGCACCTGGGTGCATCATGCACAGAAGAAAAACCTTCAGCGCTAAAGAGGAGTTACGGGCTCCTTCACGCAGCTTTCTTCTGCATGGCTTCCTTCCTTGCGTAACTGCTGTGTATTTGAATTTAGATGCAGATCCCAGTTGACATATAATTTGCGTGTGGTGGAACCTGGTCCAGGAGCAACAAGTCATCACATGTGCTGGTACAATTTGAGCTCAAGAGAGACGAGTGAATGGTGACAGAGGTTACCAGCGGTTCCAGGACTTGTTGCAGGGCTGCTTTCGTTGTCTGGGACACTGTGGTTTATTGCCCCATGTCTCTGCTCCCTTCACTGGAAGGTTCCCAGTAAGGTGTGTTGGATATGTGATGAGCTTTGTGGAGCGGTGGAAGGGACTAGGTGATACAGTCCCTTCTCTGGTTGTTGCATCCCTTGATTTCTTAAACAGATGAGGTGGAGAATGACCTGAAGGCAAATATTTGTGTCCTCCTCCACGATGCTGTGTCCTGTGCATCCCCAGAGCATGCACTGAATAAATCCTGTTGTAAAAGCCTGTTGTGGGGCGTGCAGTGTCTCGCTGGGGGATCCAGAGGCCAGGGACCTGCTTATTCCATCTATAAAATGTTCTTGAGCGTGTGCTTATGCAGAATTACTCCTGGAGGTGCTGAAGGGGGTGTGGGTTCGGCTTTCCAAAAGCATCCAGGGGCCAGTTTTTGCAAGGTTGCAACTTAATGTTTTTAAACCTGTGTAAAAGCAGCAGGAGGTGGAGATGATCGAGGATGATGTAGGGAATGTTCCCCGAGCCCCCAGCTGAGTGCAAAGCAGAGATGTGTCCCCGCCAGGAATTTTTGGTCAAGGAAAGCAAGAGGAAGAGAAGTTGGAGGAAAAAAGAAAGAGATCAAAAGGGGGGCTGGAGTGTTTCTGGTTCCCTCTTTTAAGAGGTCCAGCAGCCAGCTTCTCCCGCCCCCAAACACACAATTTTTCACCTTCACAGCAGAGAAAGATGCTAAATGCAAGTGTGTCCCCAGATCCTGTGTTTCTGCAGCACGTTTGCTGGAGAACATCACCTTCTCCAGTCCACCTCTATCCCTCAGCCAAGTAGTTCCAGACATCAGCGGATGAGCAGCACACGGGGAAAGGGTCTCGGCGAGGCATAAACTCGCAGCCCAGGAGCGATGCCGGGATCAGACCTTTGCTTTTTTGCTTTTCCCCACCTTTCTGCCCCCGCTTTGCCCTGCAGCTCGGCATTTCCCTTCTCCCTGAAATCCTGCAGCAGGAGCCCAGCAGCACCAGCTCTCCTGCTGCAGGAAACCAGCTGGCTGCGGGGTTGTTTTAGGTCACGGTCACTGCCAGCCCTGCTAAATGGTGACCGGCAGATGGCGGTGGGAGAGACCCCGCAGAGAACTGGGCAGCTCCCAACTCGCTACGCGGAACCCTATGGAGAGTTTAGGGCTTTATTTAATCGCAAGCATCAGACGTAGTTAAGAATCAAATTAAAAACAACCTCATGCCCAGGTGCCATGGTTGGCTGAGCTCCTGCTGCTGAGCTGCTCTTGGCGGGGGGGGAAATCCAGCCTTGGGTTAGGGACAGATCAAAATCCAGCCGGAGCAGCTGCGGTTCACCTGTTTAAGGGGTGAGGATTCTGGCAGGGATGAAGCTGGGAGAGCACTTCAGGACCAGGACGGTTTTTGTATCTGGGTGAAGAACCTAGCCATTCACTCCCTACAAAAAATAAAAAGAGCAGAAAAGCGTTTCTCCCCCCAGCAAAATCAGGGCATTTGGTCACCACCTGATTTTTTGCAATGCCGGATCCCCCACCCTGCTGAGAGCCACCACGGAGCTAGGAGCAACCATGCTGCTCATTAACAGCATTAGCAGAAGCCCATCAAAATAATTCTAGGATTTAAATATTTTATCATTAATTTGGGGCTAATGAACCTTGTGAAAACTGTTGAGTTCTGTTTTCTTTAAGGTTTTGACTTCTGGAGACACGCAGTTTGTGTAAGAACCTATTTATAGAGTTCCTTGTAACAGAAAATTCAAAACCAGAAGGGAAATCCCTTTTCCTCTTCCCTCTGCACCCCAGGGCAGCGGGGCTGAGCCCTGCCAGCACAGGCATTTGGGGTGGTTTGGATTAATCCTAAATTAGGGGGGGTCAGGGAAGGAGGGAAGGTGACAACATGGCAAGGGCAGGGTACGGCGTGGGGCACGGGGGAGGACACAAACCATTCAAGGGGGACTTTTGCAGCATTTCCACTCCATTTCCGGGGCTGGCATGAAGGATGCTCTGGCATCAGGATGACCCAGCAGGCAGCTCCTTGGGGGGGGGGGGGAAAGGAGCCAAGACCATGGAAGAGATGCTGCCAGGTCCTGGCAGCCCCATGGCTGGGTGTGGTGGGAGGAGGAGAAGGTGTTAACCATCAGCTGTGGTCAGTTGGGTTAAAATCATGGGATTTGTGGGGTTTATAAGGTCTGGCTGCTGCATTAGCCCCACCTGCCTGGTTCCTCTACCCCTGGGGCTTGTTTCCCATTGGGGAGAGGAATGTGCCTGCTGCTGGTTGAGGGAGAGGAGGTTGCTTAGCTCCCGTTCCTGAAGCTGACCTGAATATGGTGAGTTGGAAGGACTGGGGTACGCATACACGCCATCCTGGGGGATGTGCAGCTGGGGCTGTAATGCTGGTAGGACGGGCTAGCTGCCAAGTATGCTCTCTGGGTGCTTGGGCTGAAAGTGTTCTTCTCCCACAGCGTCCCAGGTGTTGGCAGGGACCCACCTTTCTCAGCCACTCTTCACCAAGGCAAGGTGCCTGCCCCTCCTTGCCACTGCAGCCAGTGATGGCATTGCTGCCAGAAGGGCTGCCCTGCCGAGATGCGCTGCGGGATCCTGGCCAGTGCGTTAGCTGGGTGCCCCAGACATCCGTACTTAGGAGCTCAGCCAGCCTGCTAACCCCCCTCCTGGGCAGGGGCTGCCCTTCCCTTGTACCAGCAAGGATCGGCATGACGGTGAGTACTGCCTCGGCAGCTTTCTGAGCCCTAGTTGTGATTTATTGGAGACAAGGCGAGGGGTTAGTGGAGCCTGGAAGTCCCCATCTTCTGTGGCTGGTATCAAGGGTTACAAACACACTTATAGCAAGGACCATCCAAGGTAGAGGGAAGCCCAAGCTGCAGCCCTTGAGCTGGCTGAGGGTGAGGAAGCAGGTTAGGGCTTGGTGGTAGGATCTGTGCTGACAGCCAGAACGGATGGTCTCCGCTGCCTGGCCAACCCGATCTGCCCTACATTCTCATCGTGCCCTGGCCGTGGCTTCCCTTTCACGCTCAGGGTTTTGGTCAAATGGAGAATCTGTCCAGTGACACACAGTCAGGAATGCTGGCCACCCCTCTAGAGGTCCCAATTCACCAGCCAAGCTGGCTCCAAGGCAGTAAAAAGACGCTGTTTTAAAAAAATCAAACCAAGTTTATTTTCACAAGAGAATCTCTCCAGTAATTCACGGCTCCCAGCTCGCACAGTTTCACTGCTTGTGACTCTCTCGGTGGGAAGGGCGGGGGGGGGGGGGATGAACTGGTTTCACTTGGGGGACACAGGATGAGTTCTTTACTAGGGGATACCTCTTACAGACGAAGTGGATATACCGCTCTGTTCCCATGCTTGTGGTGCTATTTTGGTACCTTCCAAGCAATTTGTGGGTAGGAGCCCTGCCCCTTAGCAAGCAGCTTGAGGATAATAACGCATCTAAGAGGACTAAGCTGTAGTTTCGCACAGCAAGTTGCCAGGACGGCTGAAGAGCCAGATTTATGGAGAGAGGACTGCATTCCTTCGCCGCTAGACACTGCGGCATCCCCACCCACCAGCTGTTGCCCAGCCTGAGGAAGTCATGTCCCAGCCCTGCTGCATCTGCGCCCCAGCCCAAGAAGCGGAGAAGCCTTAAGCTGCTTCATTCTGGGGAGTCCCATGGCCCAAGCAATCAGGTCTGGGTCTCGCTCTGTGTTTGGTCAGGGTGAAATTTCAGGCCTCCAATTTGTTTTTGCAGCTCGCTTCCTCCCGGTTCATCTGAGAAGGTGTCCTCTGCTTGCCCTCACGCCCCAATGTCTCAGATCTCACGCTTCTCCCTAACAGTGGGATGGCAGTGATAACGGCCTGAGATGTCCTCCAGCCCTGATCGTGTCACAGCTCCGCTTATGGTCCTGATCCTACTTACTTTTGAATATGGCAGAGGAATAGTCCCATCTGCTCCTAAGAGAAGAAATAACTCCCTGACCCTTGTCAAGCACCAGAGCTCTGCAGCGTTCTGTCTTCTCGTATGCCTGTTGTCAGATGACAGTGCTACCTGCCTGGGAGAACCCAGAAAGATTAGGACTTGCTCCCTTTGGATCACATCTCTTCCCCACCTGTCTCCCCTCTAGGACAGGGTGTTAGTCTGAAACATTGGCTTATTCTGTGCAAAAACACAGGAGCCCTAATGTCCTTGCCAGGATTTGCATATAAGTGAGTTAGGCTGATACGGATTATCAAGTCAGAAAGAACCACCCTCTACCATGGGAGAGCTGGGAAGTTGTCCAAAACAGAATGTGTTTCCTGAGTAGGGGCCAAACAGCCAAATCTGATCAGCTCCCAAGGCTTTGAGTCCACGGGCTAAGCTTGCTCTTGGAGCCAGTTCTTAACCCAGACTTCAGAACTGGGCACAACAAACTTAAAATCGCAAGCTCAGATCAATCTGCTTTGTACCAAAGTATCTACTCCCCTCCAGGCTTGAGGGAAGACCGGAAAAGAACGGCATGCTTAAAACCTCTACAACGTGAGCCCATCTTCCGGAGAAAAAAAAAAAAAAAAAAAAAAAAGACTAGAACGGAACACTAGGAGCTGATGCACCAACTCATTTCATTGTTTTTCTTGCACCCATTAAAGAGAGGTTCAGTTTTCTGTAAGGAGGTGGCTCCACACTCATACGGCTGAGGCACAGAGCGGTCCCTGGAAGAATGCAATCCTTGATGCTGTAAGAGAAGACCACTGCGCTGTTCAACAACACCATGCTGTGTTTTAGGATCCTCAACAGAAAGAACTGATGATGCCTCAGGAGCTCCGTGGCTGAGCCAGTCCTCCAAGTGGTTTTGCTGCTCTTTAAGGAAGGCAATAGACTGTATAGTTATCACCTGAAATGGGATAAAATCCCTCCCACCAAACTATACAACCTACTACCTCACCTCCACAGAGCAGTACGGAGGCCTTGGTGACTCGCGGCTGCACCGCTGGCTTTGCATTACTTGCACCACCTGCCTCCGTGCTTGGTGTAGAAGTAGATGATGAGAACCGAAGACCTGACTGTCTCCTTAGGAAAGACAGTAGATTGTATAGTTAGCTCAAAGGGAGGACCGCACTCCACAACTATTCAATCTACTACCTCAGCCTCAAGGACAGCTTGGCACCATGGCAGTCCAAAGGCAATGAGATGATCCGTATCCAGGCATCGGCTACTCTGCAGCCCCTGTGAAGAGAAATGCATGAAAATTCATCGGACTTCATGATGTTAGGGAAAAGGAGTCTCGTACTCAACCTTGTCCTGGAGCCCTCTCTCCTTTTTTAAACCTCCTTCAGTCCACTTGGACTATACTTTACCCTTGGCAACCACACTGGCCGCAGACTTTATGTACCCAAGGGCTTACGGAAGCAGCAGCCCTCCCCTTTGAACCCAGGGCCATACGTGCAGGTAGCATGGCCCTGTGAGACTGCAGTAACACCAAGTAACACACAGCAGCTGGGCTGACCTCACCTCTTGAACACACAGCCTATCTAGAACAAACCTGCCAGACCAGATAAGAGAATCCATCAATTTAGCTGCTATGTACTCCAGGGAATTGAGCAGATTAGAAATAACTGAGTACAAGGAAGCTTTTAGGCTGCAAATGGAATGGTATCGAGTACATCAAGGCAGATCTTATTTCCTAAACAAATGAGTGCAACATGCAGGCTCGGTGTCCCTTTAATGCTGTAGCGCAGCCAGGCAATATTACCATGGATCTGAGACGGACTGGCTTCCCCCCAAGCCTTTGGCTCACCTTCTGAGACTTTCTCCTTCTCTGTACACCCAAATACAGATGCAAGGTATTAAGCTGGTAGTTTAAAAGAAACGTGTGAGGTTCTTTTTGCAATGAGAAAGAATTCCCCTTGATGATTAAAGCCAGCCGTAAGTACCAGGGAGCCACCAGCAGCCCATGGAGGGCTTCCCATGAGAGCTCAGCGGGAGGTGTCCCCAGCCCCCCCAAAGGCTGCCCAGTGCGGCGGTGGGAGAGGCTGGGGCTAAGGCAAGTGTCCCCAAAGGGACGATGGCTGCCTGATGCTTTGTTCTTCCCCAGCTAACGGGCAACAGCCTAAATAAGCGAGATTCCCAAAGGCTTGGCGAACTGTGGCTGCCGGGGTCCTTGAGGTGAGAGTTTAGGGTGTATATCTTCGCAGCAAGGTTTGGAAAGTGTCCCTTTTCCTTTGCAGAGCTGTCCACAAGTCCTTCTCACTGGTGTTCAACACCGTCCAGGTAATTCTCTTAATTTCCTCTGACAAACTCAGCCTCCACAAAGGATGCCCTACTGTGCCAGGCCATCTGGCCCAGGCCTGTCCCGGTGTGAAGGGCTATAAAAGTCAAAAAATCCATGTTGCAGGACTGATTCCTATAGCATCGAAGGACCCAGCCCATCCACGGTGCCAAGTACCGTGCATCCCAAACAGCCTTCCAATGGGAAATATTATTCTCCCTGTTTTATTGGCACAGAAAGGGATGCGCAGAGGTTGCACATTCCTCCTCCTCACACGCAACACCAGCCAGAGCTTCACCAAGGTTACAGTCGGGCTCAAAGGTCCATCCAGTCTGTCACAGGCCACTCTGCCTCCTTGGGGACAGAAGTATGAGTTTAGTCTAAAGCGTTTCAGCTTCCCAAGAATTAAACTAGTGCCACAGGCACCAACCAGAAGGGATTGTGGTGGCAAGAAAGCCAGCGGTCGCTGCAGTGGTAAAGGGCTGGGGAGGTGGGGTGGCCTGGATGGTGGCATCAGGTGATGCATGTAGCAGAGAAAGCTCATCATCTCCTAAAAGACTCTTGGCAACTGACTTGGAGGAGCAGTTATTCCTGATTCCCAAGCTGGTGATTGATATTCCTTTAAACATATAAGCAAGATGTATGGGCCAGGCATTTAAAAGGTCACTTTTGATACCATTGCAGAGAATAGGCGTTTGGACCAATCTCAAACTGTGGGTGGGAAATTACATTAAATATTTCCTAGTTCACATAAATCTAATTATACATGGGGGGGGTGGTGGAGGTGGAATTCCTCCTGACTTCTATAAGTAACCCTGAAAACAGGAGATTTAATTGTAATAATTGTCTTAATGAGCATACGTTTTGGGAATACCCAGACGCTGACTCTGCAATCCCGATCTTGCCAGGGTCTGTGAAGAAACGAGTCAAATGGGAGAATTTAGAAACACTGCACCTGGTAAGGATCACCATGACCATCCTACCCTTGGTGTCACTGTCACACTTGTTTGTGCTAGGTGCTATACAAATTGCAACGACAGCAAGCCCCTCTCCTGGATGGCTTTGTGGTCTAAACCATCAAGACAGAGGATGGGGAAAGAAGGAGAAGCAGAGAGGTGACCAAATTTGCCAAAGATGACGCAGCAAACCCATGGTGACACTGGTACCAGCCTTGGGAAGTCCTGCTCCAGACCCTGGTCGCACTGCCAGGGCAATGGTTTGTCTGGACCAACCTAACCAGGTTAGCACAGGTCACTACCCACCTCTCCCGACTGTCTTTGACAGGGAAAAAGTGATGTTCCATTTTAATATCTGCAGGAGAACCACAGACCCTGGGAGAGAGATCACACACATACTGGGTAACAGTGCAATGGTAGAACCCCACTGAGGTTTTGTGAGGCGTTACGAATTAGTCATATATCCACGCAGCCATAAGATTTGTGCAAACTGTGTCTACCAAGATTCTCAGCAAAAATAATCCCATGGCAATCGCCAAAGTGAGCTGCGTTCCAGCTCTGCCCTGCTTTCCAGACACGGAGCCTTCCCTTCTAGCGTATTGCTGCCGGAACATTGGATTGCAAGGGCCGGAATGGGATGTAGATATGCAAAATTCCAGATCAAATCGCCAACAGGGTCTGTAGGAGCCAGAAGCCTGTACCCCAAAGCCTCTCACTGCCTTCTACGTTATTTAAGCTCAGATTTTGAAGATGTTTGGATAGTTGACTGCTAGGAACCGGACCTCTGAAAAACACCATTTTCTGTGCAGACCTTAAGGTAGTGGCATGGCAATCTTCCCTTTCCGGATTCATACGAATCCTTCAAAATTACCCAGATTTTATTTTAGTGAAAATAAAATTTTCACTAAAAAATAAAATTTTCATGAAAAAAAAAAAAGGCCTTTGTGAGAGCCTGCAGGAAGGTGCCCATGCTCAGAGCGTGCCACCGCTCAGTCCAGCTGCCTAGAAGTGCTTGGAGGCTTGGAGAAAACTGGCAGGGGAAGGATTAATACGTTTTTTTCACAGCCAGATCCTCTAGGCTGGCAAAAAACTGGCATTTCCCATCCAGCTTTCAGATTAATTTTTGGGAGGGAGGTGAAGCACAACTGATCCTCAGCGAGCGGGGCTTGCGGCCTGGCCCAGCAGCCCCCCAGCAGACAACCCCAGCTGATGCCTCCCAAAATTTCAAAGCATCTGCAGACCGAAGATGCCCAAGCACGGCCAAGTCTCTGCCTTTAAAGCCGGGAGGCACTGAGCCTGGAGAGTAGCTGGAAAGGCTCCGAAGCTTTGAGGAGCTGATCTGGTTTATTAAGGAGCACTGAATGCAATGGAGGAGGGGGGAGGAGGAAACCGTAAAACAACAAAGTCACTCCTTGAAAAGCAGACACTGCTTTCAGCCTTTGTATAGCCCCAGTCCCGTGTGTCGGTGCCAAAACGTGCTGGGGACAGGCAGGGCTTCTCAGTGGGAAACCAGGGCCCCAAGTCTCCGAGAGGCTTTTCAGGCTCCTGGAGCATGGGCTGCGCTGGGGCAGAACCGGCCCCAGCCGATGCCAAGCTGCCTGCAGCCCGCCGGCTGCACTGGCACAAAATGGCTGACGGGCAGCCATTTTGTTTCCTTAGCTTTGCCAGTAGGGAAGCCGGTCATGCCTTCATCTCCTCGCCTCGCCGCCTTGCTGGAGTGGGAAAACAAAAAGCAAACATGCAAAAGGGGGAAAAAAAAAACAAAAACAAAAACCAAAACCAACTGAAAAAGCTCTACCAAACCCAAACAAAAAGAAGCGAGGAAGGTCTGCAATTGCTCCCCGATGTTGCCGCCATGTAGGGTGCCATTTAGAGCCGTGCAACTACTGGCCGGCAGCAAGGAGCCCGCTCGCAGAAAAAGCAGCAGACGGAGCAAAAAAACATCTTGAACGCACCCTGCGCTACTGGAAAGCAAAAAAAAAAAAAAAAAATAAAAAAACATTTGCCAAACCAGCCACGAGGACAAGTTGCTTTTAACTTCTCACAGGCCAGGCGAACCTCTCGGAAAAGCAAGGCCGGCCGTCTTCCCAGTCACCCCGTCCCAGAGCCGATATTAAAAGATCACGCTTTGAAAGCGTTAATCAAAGGTGCTGAGAAGAGGGAAACGGAAGTGGAAGTAAAAATACTTAAAGTTCATTCCTGCAACAGCCCCCGTCTCCCAGCAATGCTTTTCCTCCATGCTCTTTTAATGACGTAGGTCGTATTTTATACCAGTATTATCGTAGCATTTATTATTAAACAATTAGCAGGTATCTTAATAAATAGCTACTCCTCTGTTAGGGGTTGTCTCAAGTCCTATCAGATGTTTATAAACACCTAGATCACTATTAATGAATCTCATACTGTTATCTGTAATACAGGCATTTGTAACCTGCTTGTTACACTACTTATCTTTTATTAACCCTTGATAAATCCATTATTAAAGGTGGCCACAAAGGTAACGGTTTTTCTAAACGTTCCTGTATTGTCTTTGTAAATTAGCATATAATTTCCACTCTCCTGAAGGAAAAAAAACCCACCCAGAATTTTCGTCATAAAAGTAAAACAGGCGGTATTGATATTTCATAGAATAATTCCTCTGAAACACTAAAAATCAAGAGATATAAGAGAAAAAATACCTTTCTGGTTTATTTTTACCTGCTTCATACTCGATTCTAAAGGTTCACTTAAATACCTAAAGCAAGCAGATCCTTTCCTGTGATATAAAACGCTTCCATTAATACTGTTTTATTTCTCGATGTTCAGTTCCAAAGCTGCTAGCGCAAGGTGTGCAGGTAACGTCCAGCCCGAATGTAGATTTTGTCCAAAATATTTAATTTGCAATGCGAACCCCCAGCCCAGCACCCACCCCTACAGCCCCGGCCCCAGGACCACCGTCACCTGTGTAATTCTCTACATTGTCCATTTGTAAGCAAGGCAAGCAGATATGGAGGCAAATACCTTTCTGTGCAAGAAAAGCGATTTCACCTCTTTCTGCTCTCCTTCCCAGCTCCTCTCTGAAAGTGTCTGCTTCTCTCCAGGTGTCTGGGCAGCCCCTCAAGGAAAGGTAGGACGATCGCTCCAACACCGATGCCTTATCAGAGCCCAATCCCCCCCATGCCACAGGGACAGAGATCTGCTCCTCCAAGCATCCGTGAACGAAGAGACGTGACTACTAACTCCAAGACATCCAGGCTACTGAAGGAAATGCAGAATCACTTTTTTTTAAAAAAAAAAATAATAATAATAAAAAAAAAATATCGCCTTTATTTGGCGCATGGTTCTGGTATTTTTGCCATGCTTCTGCACAAAATTGTATGGTAACGTCACCAAGTTCCCTTAAACTTTCAAGGCATGTTACTGTTGATGGCGTCTCTGTTGTGTATCACACCTTAACGTGTGCAGGATACACACGCTGGTGCAGTAAACAGCTTGTTATCACAGCACAGCTCCGTCCTCGTAAGAAAAGCAAGGGCTTAAAAAGCCAAGAACAGCTATTCCTTTTAATATTTAAATTAAGATTTTTGTATTCCTGAGATGAAAACTCTCAAGGAAAGAAGGCAATAAACGAAAGAAAAATCCCTAAAAAAAAATAAAATCCTCCGTATCACGTCAGCTAAATCCGAGTGCTGCCAGATCAGTGGTAAGGTCAGATATCATATTCACCAAAAACAAGAGGACACACAACAGGTTAAAATGCTACCGTCCGGCAATGACCAGCTCTAATCATACCAAGCCGATGTGTAAAACCATCCGCCCGTCCAAAAACAAATTAGACAACAGTGCTCTCTGGTACTTTATAAATACAGAAGAAAGGAGGGCTGTTTTATTGAATATAGCGAACAAACCTTTCCGTCCGGCTATACCGTGCAGCCCTGCGACTCTGCGTGCACCGAGTAGCCTTATGCTGCTAATACAAAAGCTCAGTTTGGCAATTCCAGGCATTTTCAGTGTTCAACATACGCCAAAACTACCCACTCTCTGCCTCTGACTTTGGTCTCGTTCCAAAAGGTCCTTTTTTTTTTTTTTTTTTTTTTTCTCTTTTCTCTCTCTCTCTCTCGCTACTGCCGGTGCCACGTAGAGACAGGAGAGTTGGGCTCGAACATGGCCGCAGCCTCCAAAAAAGAGCCAAGTCCCAGCGTCCTGGCTTTCCCCTTCCAGACGGAAAACAAAATGGCCATGCAGCAGCCATTTTGTTTGCTGCGGGATGGGAGGGAGAAGGGAAGGGAGGGGAGACGCAGGCCAGGCGGGAGTGCGCAGGGAGGATGGGGGGGGAGAGGGAGGGAGAGGGGAGGGCATCCATTCGGCAGGAACCCAAAAGCTCCGCAGTGATGCCCGGGCGCGCCCTGCCTTCCTCCCGCCGGGGCTGAGCGGCCCTATCCAGCCCCGCAGCAGGACCGAGGTGGAAGGACAGACATGGGGTCGGCTTTTCCAGCCTTCCCAGGGCTAAGCTCGAGTTGTCTGGCCGGACAGGGGTTACGCTGCCTTCCCCGGGCATGGCCACTGCCACGGGCAGGCTCCTGCCCCGCCGCTGCCGGCCCCGCAGGGCTTGGGCGCTGTGAGAGCTCCCACCGGGAGCCAGGCAGGCGAGCGGAAACCAACGCGGTAACGTCAAACTCCTGAACTTCCCTGTGCAGGAAACGGTGTAAATAACACCCGCGGGGAGGGGGGAGGAACCCGGCGCGGGCCTCGGGACGGCGGCTCGGTGGCAGCATGGCCCCTACCACCCAGAGCCAAATGGCACCTGCAGCCACGAGGCCCCGGGGAGGAGCGAGCCCAGGTTCCCTCGCTCGCTGCCTCAGCATGGCCGAGGCCGGCGCAGGGCTGGTCTGCGACGACACCTCTTGGCTCCACGGGTCTGCCCCTGCCCCTCTGAGCACGGCGGGAGGAGCGGAGGGCCGGGCGGGCAGGGGAGGATGGGGCTGAGCCTCCCCCCAGCCCTGCCTCGCACCTGCGAAGCACCTCGCCAGCTCCACTTCTAGCTGTCCTTCTGCCCTTCCATGGACCAACGACGACGCTGCCCGTCCAGGCAGCGCCTACGGCTCGAGATGCAGGAGCAGCACCTCACCCGACCCACTTCTCCCCAAAGGGAGAGAGTTCCAGGTTAGCAGCCAGCCTCACTGAAGCCAACAAGCCACAGAGATGAATCCCACCCTTCACCACAAAGGTTAAGCCCTTCCAGTGCTGACCAAAACCAGACAAGAGGTTTTTAGAGCAAGGCAAGCACCTCGTGACCTTGTGCGAGAGCACCCGGCACGGCAAGACCCTTAGGAGCACGTGAATCAAACACCCACTGGGATTTCCACTTCTGTAGGTGAGGCAAGCGGTGAAAATCAGGACTATTCCCAGCACTTAGGATGGGTAAGAGTTGCCAGTTACGAGCCCCATCCCCTAAGGATGCAGGGAACTGGAAATGCCAAAACCTAGCACAGTTTTGAAGCTGCTACAGATCTGGTAGGAAAATCCTACAAGGAAGGTTGTTAATTGAACAAGGCACTTTGTGGCATATTCATGTGGGATAAATTTAAGCACTGGAGGCTGGACCTGCTAAACTTTATCTAGTCAGTGGGGAGGGCAATTTCTCTGCAGAGTAGTTTGGAGCAGAAACATAATGCCAACATCTTGAATTATCCTGCAAAGAACCCAAAAATCTTTAGGGTTTTTTTAATAACCACTACTCCTCAGTGTCTGATCCTCACTGCATCCTTCTGCAAAGTAACCTAAGATCTCCAGGTGAAAATTGTTATTGCTTAGTAATTTGCTGTGATTGATTAGCCTTATTAAAGTGGTCCTGAAAAGAAGCATCAGCTGTAACAAACTCTCAAGTACCTGCCCATCCTCACTTCTCATACGGGCTCAGGGAGGAGCTGTCTGACCTCAAAGGTGGGTTTGTGCACTTTGTATTAACCTTGTAGTTTGGGAATTTTGAAGGTATTTGAGAGCTCCAGGTATGGTTTGTTGCAGTAGGGTTTGGGAAGGCAAGGCTCGCTCGGAGCCCCTAGCTTTCACATTGAAAGACTTTTGCATTTTTCCTGCATTACTCTGCCGGGAGACACGTCGAGGCAGCCTGCGGAGCAAAGGGCTATATCGCCCGCAGCCACAGATCAAGAAATGGTCACATGCAGCATATCGGTTTGAAGCTAGGAATGAGAAACAATTTCAGCTGCCCTGGCACCACTGCTCTCTTCTAGAAAAAACCCTGACAAACTGAGGAACTTTATTTTTATCCTTATTCTAAGTTAAAACTTATTACGAAAAAGGCGGGACAAGCTACATCTGCAAGATGAGGTGGTTTGCTTTTCCCAGTAAGAGGGCCCCCCGACCAGCTGGGCAGCACCTTTGTGGTGGGTCCTGAGATAGAGCAGGAGGATTAGGGATGTGCGTGGGGCTGGGATTGCTGGAGGCATTAATAGCCCCCACAAAATTGCATATAGCCTCTCGGCGCTAGTTGGTTATTCAATGTATTTCAGCCAAATGGGGGGTGGGGGTGCATGGGGTGAAAGATGGGAATAAGAAGAATAACGAAGAGGGTTTGTGTGCTTGGGAGGCTTATTAGTGCAGAGCGGACGGTGTCTGACCACATGAGCAAGGGAAGGCGATCGCGAACGCACAGGTTTTGCGGACCTGGGTTACTGACAGAGCTGAGACGGTTTGTGTTAGGAGAAGGAGGTGTGAATGTGATGAAAATGCTGGAGCTTCACAAAGGGTAAGGGTGCTGAGCAGGGGGGATATTTCTGTAGCCTCCAGTCGGGGTTGTTGTGGGCTTAGTAAACTGGTGGTAGATTAAGATGTGGCTGTGAAAGGACTCCCTTCCACAGGACGGGTCACTCGCTGGTGATGCTTTCTGCTTTCACGTGCTGCTGCTGTGGCATCACTGGAGCTTTCATTTCAAGGCACACCCTTGATATTGCTCTTCAAGCTTCCAGTGTTGTGAAGAGCTTACTGCCTGGGCAACAACCAGTTGAAAACCAAGAGCAAAGGATTGTTAAGGCACGTGGGCCCCTACTTCAGCCCCAGGAAACCCTTCCTCAGGGGTGAATCATGGAATGAGGGAGTTGGTTCTCATTCTTCCACACACATATACTTGCTGCCAAGGGTTGTCATTTGATAGTAGGTAGAGCAAAGCATGCTGTCTGACTTCAGATCAGCGCTGGGTGGGGAGACAAGACTCCCATTTCTGTTTGTGATCAGGACTTGTGAAAAAGGGGTCTGTGATGCTGTCATGGGTCTTGCAAGCCAAAGAAACCCATCCTTTAGCTCTGTTTTTTTCCTACCACATTGTACGGCGGTGGAAATCAGCTGCTTATCGTCATGTGTTTGAGTTGGTGGACTTCCTCAACATCAAAGCTTCCCCTCTGGCTGTTTGGCTGGAGCCTCTTCAGGTCTTATCCTTCTGGTCTGCTCCTATCCCAGCAAGTCCGTACAAACGCAGCCCTGCTGCCAACCCTCACATGCTCTCTCCTCCTTGTGCTGGCTGTTTTGCTTCTGGTTCATGAAATTTAGAGTGGATAAAAATGTGAGTTAAGAAGCAAAGGGGGGTTATTCATTTGCTGGTAAGAAGAACTTTCCTTGTGAATGAGGATAAACGGTATTAGCTTTTTTTCCCTTAGCTGGTGCAAGCTGTGGGTGAACCAAACTGCCTTCTCTGGGTATTTGGATGGATTGTTTTCTTCTCCAGGTTTGTCCAGCTGTACCTTTCCTCACTGGGCCTGAGGACTCTCTTGGGAGTCTTTAGGACTCCTCTGCTTCTGTCTCAGGGGAATTATATACATAAGGCAGCAGCAGCAGCGACAAAATAATTTAGGAAGAAAAAACCCAGACTTCACAGCTGCGTTGCTGAGCTTGTGCATCCATTCTTAGTGAGTCACTTTGCCTGTTTCCTCCTTTGGGAGATAGATAGTCCCTACCTGGGATGCTGAGAAGGTTAATTAGTTAATGTATTAATTAAGTGAATGTACTTTGAACAACGGAATTGCCTGAGGCAGTAGATCCCATGAAGGTCTGAGTCCAACGCTGGCTTTGACAAGGTTGGGCTCCCAGCTCTTACCAGCCGAGACACCTTGCCCTCAGCCAGAAAAGAATTGAACTTACATGCATTACTCATTCTGTTGCCACAGCACATCTGAAGCACAAATTGCCGGGGTCCATCCAAGCTCTTTCCTGCCTGCTTCTCCCACCAAGGATGAAGATACGGCTGCCTCTCTTCTCACAAACACAGCTTTGGGGCTCCAGAGCAAGGAAATGGGAAATCCAGGCTAGGGTTTTTGACAGCATTGCTAGTCTTCTTGGTATGTGCCCAGCCATCTGGTTGTGACCCATATCCCACCTCGCTCTGGGGGACTGCACGCACCCGAGGCAGTTTCTCTTCTCTCCTCAAGAAGACGGGTGGTGGTAGAGAACACTCTGCCTGCTGAAGTGAGAGGCAGCTTCGCTTTCCACCCCGCTGGGACCCATCCCAAACTGGATTTGGAGCTGCAGCTGCAATGAATCCTGCAAGTCAAACCCTTTTAGACTTTGGCCAGTCCTGAGCTCATCCAAAGGCTGTTTCATGCAGCTTCAAGCACCTTATGTGTCTGTGGAGGCAACTGAACAGTAAAGTCAAACCCTGTAGCAGAGGCTATGACCTAGTTCTGAAAGGATCCAACAAAGACGTAACTGCCAGAGCTGATGGGGGTTGTTTGCCTTGCTCGGGCGTGAATGCAGCAACCCATCCAGACCCTGTGCTTCATCAGGGTGCCAAAAGTTGCCCCTTAAGAATGTGAGACTGTTCCCTCGTCATCCTGTGTGGGCTAGATGGAAGACAAATTGTGACAATTTTGACCGCTCAGAAAACTGAGATGGAGTTTGATTTCCAAATGTGAAACAAAATTCTCCTCCCGCATCAGTTCTGCAAGCTCTGAAACTCTCCGGGTTCAGCTGGGTTCCTCCCCAGCTGGAAAGGAAAGCGCAAGGCAACGTCACAGCTATTTCTTCTGTCTCACATGTATACAATGCAAAGACCTAATCTTTAGAAGCTGAAAATCATAATTAGGCAGGCAAGAACCTACAGTCTGAAAAATGCATCCCTCTTTCTAGCCTAGCCTGAGGTGTGTATTGTATTAGGCTCTTAAAGGGCTGATTTTCAGAGTTGCATTTTCAGAAATGAACTGCTGCCGAAAGCAGACCCCCTGAAATAAGCAAGATTAGCAAATGTTCCCATCTCCAGCAGTTCTGACGATGCCACCAGCAGACAGATTTTCATCACCCTTTCGGCTGAGCCCTTCTGGAACTGTGGACATATTTTTCCACAGGCTGAGCTCTTTACAAAACACCCCTTTTTCCAACACAGAAATATACAGATTCCTAATTGCAGCCAAGTTTGACCACAGATACCATCACACAGATCCATCTCTTTTCCCTCTTTGTTGATGCAAAAATGCCTTGGAGAAATAATAGCAATATGTCTTTGCTAACTGATGGTGTTGTGTTGGCTTTGACCCATCAGTTGATTGGCCATCCTCAACTGTCATTTCCTAAACCCAATGTTTTTCTGCTTGTTTATCTTCCCTGGCCTTGTTTGCACACAGCCACCACCCAAAAACCTCGCTCTGTCCAGGGAGTAGGATTTATCACTTCTGTTTCAGTAGCAGCAGAACACAGAACAATGTAGGGCCTATGCAAACAAGTACTGCTGTTTTCTTTTGCTTTTCATTTATTCCTCAGCGGTAAATCAGTGCATTCCAAACCAAACAAAAATCGGAAGATTTAGGACCCGAAGAGCAGTCCAGAGCAATATAATAGGGGTTGAAGACAGGTTGCATTTAGAAGTTAAGCAACAAGTAGCCCTTGACAGGAAATGAAATATTTAATCTGTGATGCGTACCTCAAATTGTTTCTGGCCGCTAATGATGTTTTGGCACTCTGCAAATGGCAGGAGCTCAGGTGCCTGGGTCACTTAACGCTACACACAGGAGAGATCTGGGCTGAGCACATAAACTGCTCCAGGCAGGGACCATCTTTATCTACTAAGGACAGCACTCAGTAGAATGGATCCCTCAAGACATTCCCACAACCAAATGTGACACCAGTAAGAGCTAATATAAGCGCAGTCTGACACAGTTGGAACATACAGGACACCAGGACTGGGAATTACAACCCTTCGATTTTGTCCTGACTCTGTCACCAAGCTTTGACCTTTCAGAAGACCCTAAAGGACCGTGCAAGCTTGAGCTGCGGCATTATGAAAAAGAATTGATCCACACACCAGCTCCTCCTTTGACTTCGTTTCAGCCCAAGCCAGGCACATCGGCCTGGCATTTGCAAGCCAGTGCAGGGCTGCCATGTGTTTTTTGCACAGATGGACAAGACTGCCGAGGAAAAGATAGTGGAACAAATCCTGAGGATCCTGCACGAGCACCTACCAACTCCAACCAGTGTTCTTACAGAGCCGGACTGAAAGCCCAGTCCCTTCCGTGGCCACGTGGGGACTGTATAGCCTGTACTCAAGGTCCCACATGATGAACAAGACTTGACAAGCCTGGCAGCAAAACATAATCCACCTTTACCTGCTTGCAGTAAAGTTGAGCTCGGATGAGCAGGCAGCGCCTGGAAAGCTGAGCTTATCGGTGCGTTACAAAGATCCCTTTGAACTTCTGTTCAAAGCCCTTTGGAGAAGACACCTGCCTGCCTTCCAAAGAGGCTTTTCCTGGGGTTGATGCTGCTGTTTGCAGCAATCCTGGCCGGTTTGTTGGCTGCAGCTCTCCCGGGGCTCCCTCCAGCCTGACCTACGCTGCTGAGCCCGGCGGGGAGAGGGAGCAGACGCCGTCACGGCATCCACAGCTCGGAGCAAGCCTTGTTCTCAGCCTGCCTGAAGTGGCCGTGGCAGACGTGGATAAAAACAGTACCCGGGAGGCATCTGCCTGCAACGGGGCATGCACTGTTGATGCGCAAGGATGAACAGATGGGTTGATTACACAGGGAGAAATGGACACTAATCGTATCCAGATCCACCAGCTGCAGGATTTCCTCCTGAGTGCTAAAGTACAGGAAGCCCTTACCTGCTTCGTTATCCTGTCTCTGTTCATTAGCCCTTCCCCCGCCCTGGGAACCACATCTCAGCTAATCCCCTGGGCAGGGGAGGGCCCAGGCTGCAAAGCTGAGATCCAGATGGGAACTCCACAGTGCTCAGGCACGGCTGGATCCAGCCCCAGGTCAGGCCCTATCCTGGCTGTCAGCTCCAGCCCAGCCAGGCTCCGCCGGCTCAAGTTTCCCTACTCTGGGAGCTTGTGGCCGGACTCTCTTTTGCCGCCACCTCTCTGAACAGCTGGGAAGATTTTGGGACTAAGGAGAGAGAGTTGTGCAACAAAGACAAGCGCTGGGGCTCGGCACATCGTGCACCTCCACGTCTCTGCTGGGATGCAGCCGCTTCTGGGGTGGAGCCCCGTGTGTGTCGAACAGCCGGGGAGCAAAGGAGCTTTTGCAGATTTAAAACAGCAGAGGCGATCCCCCAGCAGGCTGTAGGATGACTGGCTGGGCTGAACTGGGAGGTGACGTTGGGGACCTTATCTGTATTCTTATTTCTGGGAGACTGAAACATGAGGTTTCATCACCTGCTTGGCTTTTGTGCAGTGCCAGCTTGGAGAAAGGAGCGAGACTCTCCTAGACCCCTTTATCCTCTGTGTACCCAGCTCTCTTTGGCCGCAGCGATGTGCTCCCAAGGCAGCGCAGCTGGAGGGATGATCCCCGGCGTCCTCCCTGTGGGGCTGCTCAGCTCTTAGCCCAATCCTTCTCCCACACTGTGTAGAAATTCAAGCTGTCGAGGACGCTGGTATCGGCACCCACCCTGACTGTTGGTGGAGTCTCCACGTGAGGACCACAGCCTGCTTGACAGATGTTATAACCCGAACTGTTGCTCTGAGTTGGGCTTTTTGGGACCCTCTCCTCGCACACCCAGGGTGCCTCCACTCCTGGCTCTCGGGCTTCTGTTGTCAAACTCGGTGCAAGTAAATTAGCTGGCTCCCATTCTGCTGCCGGCTCCTAAGCCATCCTGGCTCCACACGCTGGGATGCCACGTGCCGCCCCGGTGACCTCCATTCCCCTCGGCAGAGCCGGTGCCCAGTGCCGAGCAAGCCAAGACTGCAGGAGAGGAGAACCACTCCCTGAATTCTTGGTGTTACTCCCAGAACCTCCCTGCCCAGCCGAAGCTGCTTCAGGTCCCTACGCCTGGCACTAAAATATCAGCACGGGCCATCCCACAAATTCAATCCAGACCCTGGAGGTCCTGACTGAACTGTTGACCAAGTCAAAGGTGGCTGTGGCTGCCCCACGGAGCCCTCGGGCTGGGAGGAGGAGGAGGCAGCACAGCGCTTGCCATGGACTTGCATGTGAGGAGAAACCTCCTGCCTGGTCCTGCATAGGCCAGGGCTGCTCTGGGATGCACAGCCATCTCCCTTTGGCTGGTCCTCAGTCCCCAAGCCCACCAGGACAGTGAAGCTGATGTGCTGGCAGCAGCCACAGGACAGAACAGCACTGGTGGGAATGAGCCGGAGAGGTGCTTGCAAAGCCACCACCACCCCAGTCTGGCTACGGTCCTCCTGAAACCACTGGCTGTCACACACCGGGCAATATTTGATCATCATCATCATCACGATAATGTAATACATACCTCTTAGACTCCACAGACCTCACTTTATGCAGCATGTACCCTTTTCTGGGCTACTTCTTTTACATTTTCTGTGGCCAGGACTACCTCGTGAGCGACCCTAGTGTGCCAAACCCAGCACACATTAGCCCTGCGTACCTATCTCATGGGCTTTCCAACTGCAAAGCCAGACAGCACAGCTCAGTGCCCATGAGCAACCCTACAATAACAAACCGGCTGCCTCGCTTTGTCCTCCCAGTCCTCACCTTTCGCAGCAGCCAAGTAACATCAAAGATAAACAGTAGCTACGAGCAACTCCACAATAACAAGCCGGTACCACAGAAAAAAAGTGGAGGGAAATTAAGGAATGAAAGAGGTGGTGGAGAAAGGAAGAAGAAAACAAACAAAAAAACAAAAAAAACCCAACCAAACATAAAAAACCTTCAGGAAGGAAAACAAATGATATTGAGTTCTTCTGAGGACCACTTCTGGGATGGTGAATCAGACCTGGGTACCTCTGGCCACTGCATGTACCCCATGGTGCATGAAGCTGCTAGCATCGGCTCTCCCTTGGATGTGTTCCTACAAGGATCCTGTTAAATTTGTGCCCCAAAATTGGAACAATTAGTGGAAAGGCTGAGGATGGAGCCCACAAAGGCTAAATTCAATCTCCCTGCCTTTTTATCCCCTCTTTCCCCACTAGAAGTGGCCACTGGAGTGGTGAAGCTAATGACATGGATGGTCCAGCATGGGGGAAGCTGGTCGCCTCGGGTCTGGCCTGTGGAGACACAAAGCCCAGCATTTTCTACAACTGTAAATTAGGCGATTTTCACCAGTGCGAGTTTTGCTGAGTTTTCTATGTTTGTTTGGGTTTTTTTTTTTTAAAAAAAAAAAAAAAAGCAAAAAGGAAATCACAATCCAAACTCTGCCTTGGCCAAACATGGCCCTTTTAAGGAAAGGAAATTTCCCAGAGCCACCCTCAACAAACCTGGAGGCCCGATCCTGCTCTCAGGAATGCCAGTGCAAATCCAGAGTGGCTCTGCTGACTGCTGGGGGGGCTACAGCAGCTGGATGAGGCTCGAGCCATGGAGAAAAGCCCCTGACCCCCCGCCTGGAGATGGAGCAGAGCTCTCACCAGAGCAGCCCGAGAGCAAACTCGGGATTCAAAGGCAATGAACAGCAGAAAGATCCAACTCCCAATTTCAAGAATTTGTCCTTTTTTGCTCAGCCATGTTCTAGAAGCACAAGCCCTATTTTGCTGTGAGCTGTGTGGAATAAAACAGCTGCGTCCCTTGGCTGGATGGCTCTTCTAGGGGTGCCAGATGTTTTGCTTAGGACACGTCAGAAGTGTCTTGCTTGAGTTCAGACTTTCTCTCCTCTCGGGCTGCCCGCTGCAAAGCCCACTGGAGCTTCAGTGTTTTGTTGTTTGTTTTTTTTTTTATATCCATCCTCTACCAGCTTTTCCCAGGGAAGCAACAGGGACTGGGAGCGAACTGGGAAAGGTCTGGTGTCACCCCAGCCCCTGTCTGTATAAATAAACTGTAAGGAGAAAGCTGGAGTGAGGTGCAAAACACTTGTGCTGCCTTCTCACTGGCACAAAGGGTCTGGCTGTAGAGCCGGGTGTAATCACGCTCCGCTGAAGAGGGCATCCCAACACATTTGGGGGGGTCAGACCCCATGAATGACCGCCTGCCGCCAGCTCCCACAGCATGGGAGTTTTGGCTTCCAAACCAACGGGGGAGAAGGGTATTGTGAACCCCCCGTACGGCTGCGCCGAATGGCATGCCAGCAAGCGGCAAGCTTCAGAGCCAGACCCCGGCATCCCGGCCACCAAACCTGGGTACCCGAGACCACCCAGCTCGCTGCAGGGCCGTGGAGATGCACAACGCTCAGGACAGCATCTCTAAGAGGCAAGGGGCAGGTGAGGCAATTTTGGGGGTGTCCCTGGAGCAGGGCCGAGACAGCCAGCGCGGGCTGGTGGGTCACAGAGGCAAAGTAGCGCTGGGGCATTGGGGTGCATTGTGGCCGGTTCAAAGGCTTTACTGTAGGGTCACGCATTGCTCGCTGGAAGAGGTTTTTTTTTTTCCGAGAAGGGAGAAGGAGGGGGAACGCTGGGGTGGGGGGTGGGAAGTGGAGGAAAAATTTGGTGAAGGAGGAGGGGCAGCTCTCATGGCTCCCGAGCGCTTGCGAAGTGCACGGCGGCTGGGAAGAAGGACCCTGCCCTGCAAACAAGCTGCTTTTGTTGTGTCCCAAACGGGCCTAAATTAAGTTTGACAGAAAGAGGGCAGATGCGCCAGGGCCAAACCCCTGGGCTCGGTTATGGCCGGGCAGAGCCCGAGAGCTTCGGCGCGGCAGTGCCAAATCTCGGCCGGGTGTGAGGGGAGAGGCGCGAACCTCCACGAGGCAGGAGGTGCCGGGCGGCCGCGAGCAGCCCCATTAATCATCCCGATGCCTTCACAAGGCAGCTTCCTCCCAGGAACGCCTGGCTCAGTCCGTGTCCAAATCCTAAAGGCCGCCATCGCTCTGAGAAGAGCTGCCGCCGGCGCGTTCCCTCAGCCAGCTTCGCCCACGGGGGCCAGCAGAGCCCCCCACCCTGCTCCTGGGCATCTCCCCAGCCCTGCCGCCCGCCCTGGCACGCCGTGCCAGCGTGGAAAACGAGCCAGCTTCTAAACAGTTAACGCTGACAAAACGCTTGAGTTCCCTCCTTCCCGAATCCTCCTGGTGTAATTCACCCCCCCAAAATGAAATAAAATTATCCTCCTCCTCTGACCTCACCCGGGCATCCTCCCTCCCTCCCATCCTCCCTCTCCCTCCTTCCACCCTTCCCGTGCCCCCACCCTGCACTGGCACGGCCGGCTGGGAGCACGCGTGCCCGCCGCTCTGCTCGGAGCTCCCACCACGTTAGCTGCGGCTGCCATGTTGAATTGCAAATCCGACATGATTCGACATATTTTTTCCTACCTCGGTGGTGCCCGGTGGGGAACTAAAGAAGCACCCGCACGACACGCACCCAGCCCTGGGTGGCTCTCGGGGACGTCCCGGGTGGCCGTGTGAGGGCAGGGAGAGAAATCACCCTCCTAGTTCTCCTCCAAACGCCCTGTACGTAGGGTCCTGCCATATCTGCTATACATCCCTCTCTATAGGAGACCGATTTTAAAGTCGGATGTTTTAGCACCAAGGGCCGAGGACTCGACAGGAAAGGGTTTCGGGGAGAAGGCAGGTTACAGCAACAACAAAGCGACTGGAGCAACTGGAGGAACAAAACATTATTCAAATCAAAGGCAAAAAAAAAAAAACCAAAAAAAAAACCCAACCGCACGAACAAAAAAAGGAAAAAAAAAAAAAAAAAAAAAAAAGACACCCAAATTAAGAGTGAGGTTCGATTTCGTACCAGGCAGCAAGAGAGACGCACCGTGGAAGAGAGTGGTTTGTTGTGTGAGTGGTGGCTGGATTTAGCTCCGCTTATCCGGACAATCATCGGGGAAGGATCCTTTTCCGAGAAAGGCCAGTTTGAGTGAGACAGCTTTTTTTTTTCCCTTCTCTCGCTCGCTCTCTCCCCTTTCCTTCTCCTCGCAGCTCAACGCCAAGAAATGGGCGGTGCCTAGATGCCAGGCTCCATCCGAACGAGACACCCAAGGCCAACGGAGGCTGGCACAAAGGCGAGCTGGCAGGAATTCCTGCACTCGGAGCCGCGCACCCGCGGGACGAGCTGCCACCTCCCAAAAAATCAACCTCCGACACCGCCCGCTCCGGGAAGTTGTCCCGTTGGGCTTGAAAATGCCCCACCAGGCTCAAGCACGGGGAGGGGGCGGGGGGGAAAAGGACAAGGGGAAGCAAAAAAATATAAAGCCAAAGCCAAGACCTTCATTTGCACCAATGCAGGTTAAACAAAAGGCCTGGGGAGGTGGATTTTTCTTTTTTCCGGCCCCCCAGGCTCCTTCTCCCGCCTGCTCGTCCCCCTCCTCCCTCCTCACACCCTCCATCACCGGCTCCCTCGCCCACTGCCCCAACGTCCAGGCAGAAACGAGCCCTGGGCTCCCTCCTTCCTGGTTTTAGCACGACAGGAGGCGGCGGGTCCTTGAATAGGAACACACACCCAACGCGAGAGGCATCCGATGGGGGGGAAGGAAAAAAAAAGGACAAAAAAAAAAAAATACATATATATACACACAAACAACAACCCACCCGCCATGGAGGAAGGTTGGGAGCAGTCGCCGCCAAGGGTGGCGGATTAGGGGTGGTTTGGGTGCCAGGGGGTATTTTTGGCCTTTTTTTTTTTTTGCTGTCCAAGCACCTGGGTTGTGCCCCTTGTAAAAGGGGAGTCGCAACGGGTTGGGGAAGGGACCAGGGAGAGGAGGGGGGGGTGGGGGTGGCCGGGGTTGGTAGCGCTGCTGGGGAGATGCCAAAAAAAACAAAACAAAACACGTTTTCATTTTGTCTGCACCAGCCTGGGCGCAGGCGAGCGCGGGAGAGAGGGAGGGAGAGGGAGGCGCACGCCAGAAAGCCGCCGCGCTCAGACGCGGGCCTGCGGCCACGTCCCTCCGCAGCCGCCCCGGCAGCCGCTCCCGCTCCCTCGTCCCCCTCTCCCTGCCCACCCGGCTTCGCCTGCCAAGTCCGAGTTGGCACGGCTCCCCCGGCTGCGCCGAACAAAGCCGTCACCCATCCCCGAGCCAGCGCTGACAGTAAGCAAAGTGACAGGCGCATCTTCCGCATGTTAATCCAAACAGCGAGAAGGCGAACGAGCAGCGGAGGCCCCCCCCCTTACCATGCATGCACACCCCCCCGCCGCCACCGCCGGCCCACGCACCCCACCCTTGGCACCCATCGGCCTCGTGCGGGGATGGCGAGGCCCCCGCCGGCGGGAGCACCGAAGCCTCCCTGTCGGCGAGGTTTAAATCGAGCCGAAGCCCCGCTCGGCGGGCAAACGAGGCCACTCGGCATCTGCTGTACCTGTTCCCGCTGCCTTCATCTCGCCTTGGAACCGTGACAAGAGCGCACTCGCCTCTGGTGGGCTCTCAAAGCCGCGGGTCTGTAACCCTTTGCAGGAAGTTGGCACCGATCCCAGGTAGGACTTTACTCCCCGGCTCTCGCTCTCTCCCCCCACCTCCGCCTCCCGCTCCCTCCCCTCCGCTCCCCCACCCATCCTGTCCCTTGGGCCCCTCTCCCGTCCCCCAAAACACCACCCGGCCCCCCACTCCCCCTCCACCGGCTCGCCCGCCTCGTCGGCCATGGAGGCAACACAGGGGGCGGCCGAAGGCTGCTGGGCGCCCGCCGAGCCCCGCGCACCCGCCGCTCTGGCACACATACCCTTTAAGGATGACCTGGGCAAGACAGAGAACAACAACTTCCTGCTCCGGCTCCCTAAAACGCCTGTTTCCACGCAGGGGTTAGGCGGCGCGGCGAGACGGGGGGAGCTGGGAGGAGGTTTGGGGGTTTGTCGTCATTGAACCATGCTTTTTTTTTTTTTTTTTTTTGCCTTTTTTTTGGTTGCCTTTTCTTTTTTTTTGCCTTTTTTCTCTTTTTTTTTTTGCCTTTTCCCTTTTTTTCTGGCTTTTTTCCTTTTTTTTTCTTTTTTTTTTTTTTGGAAACATAGATTTTTGCCCGGCAGCCCAAACCCAACGCGAAGGGAAAGGGGGGGAAGAGAAATCAAATGGGAAGAGAATAGCTCCAAGTCGGCAGGACAATGCACGGGAAACGGGGAGATTAGCGTAGCTCTCAAAATCCATCGTGCCCGCCCCGTTTCTGAACCGTTCGCCCCCGCGCCTCGTCTTTTTTAATTCTCCCAGCTCCTGAATTATTCCAGTCCACGAGCGGGAGGGGAGCGCACAGTCCGGAGTCCCTCGGAGCTGCCAAGAGCATTGCAACAGGAAAGAAAGAAAGCGAGAGAGGGAGAGCCAGGCAGAGCCCTCACAATCGAGCAGCGAGAAGAGCAAGGAGAAATTAACATCCAATTAGTGCCGTGTTTAACGAGGGAGACAGAGGCGGCTGTTGTTTTATTGCCCTGTTCTTTTCAGGCGCATCTGACAGGCAGCAGGGAAGGCACCCCTGCTCCAAGTGACGTCATCATATTTTATTTTTTAATTATTTTTTCCCCCCCTTTTTCCCCCCGTCTTTCCTCCTCCAAGTTTCGCAGAGACAATCTCGGCAACTCGGCCAGGGAAATTCAGGACTTTCTCGCATTCGAGCCACCGGTTCCCCCTCCGCCTCCGGCCTCCTTCCCCGCCCCGTCCACCGACACCAACCCCGGAAAAACAAACGCGCCAACCCACCCCAAAGTCTTTGTTCTTCCAAAAAAAAAAAAAAAAAAGGAGGAGGAAAAAAAAAAAATAATAAACGTTGGGATCACAGAGCTGGAGGGAGCCCGGAGGAGGTTTCTCCGCGTGCGTGTCGGAGTGCGTGCGTGCGGCTGTCCCCTCTCCCGTCCCTCTCCCCAGACGGCTTGCTCACCTTGTAAAACTTTGCGGCATGTGACGCTGCTCCGGCCTCCTCTGGCAGCCTGACAAGAGCCGCGTCGCCCGGCCGCAGAGCGCAGGCGGCTTTTAAGGGAGAAACTCCATTCCTAAAGAGCGGAGAATTAACACGTTTGCAGCAAGGGACGGTGCCTGGGACAACGGCCGCGATGCGGACCCTCGCCGTGCCGGCCCTGCCGTCGGGTCGCAGAAGAGGGAGAGGAGCCGAATCAAAAGCCGGGGAGACTTTTCCCCCCCTTTCCCAGCTCGCCGGGCCTCCTGCTTCTCCCACGGGATGGGGGAGCCCAGCGCCATGCGAGCGGCGAGGGGGGCGTGGGGGCCAGGGCGCCCACCGGGGAAGGCATCGCGGCCAACGCCGGCCAGCCTGTCTGCCACCTCCTTCCCCCAAGGGTCTCCTTGGGGTGGGATAAAACGCCGCCAGCTCCCCCCGGGAGCACTGCCATCCCAGGAGGGGACAGGGTGGCTCAGTTTGGGGGCATTGGAGGGAGTTTCCCCCCAAAATCAGGCCCGTGGCAGGCCAGGGGCAGCGTGGAAAGCGGCTTCCCCAGCTCCTCGCCTCCTCTCACCAGCCACCGGTGACGGACGGAGCCGCCGCTGCCAGCGTGGCAGTGGCAGGTCAGGCCGCCGCGCCGGGCTCTCCCGCCATGCCCTTCGTGGCCTTTTCTCCTTGTTTCCAGCCGGGATTTCCCTTGTCCAAGGGGGAGGAATCCAGTGGGATCCACCTCCCTCCAGCTTCAGGCAAAGGCCACCCCAGGGTCCGGGGCCACCACGCTGAGGATGTGGCCCGGGACGAGGCCACTGTGCCGCTGGCGCCTGGGGCTGGTCCAAGTCCCCACCCTGAGCATTTCCCGGCACCAGCCTGTCCCACCCCCCCGGCGGCAGGATCTCCTCCATGAGGGTTATTATTTTATATCTATATGTTTTTTAAAGAATGATTTGTCTACGTGGAGCTGGGCACTGTGGGAGAACAGCGCAAACAGCCTTATCGAGGGCAGCCGCGCCACCGCGACACTTCCTCGTGCACGGCTGCAAAACGGGGCCCCTCCATCGCTGCTGGGGCTGGCGAGGGCTGGCGGGGGGGGGCTGGCAGCCCCTGGCCTTCCCACCGACCAGACACCAGGGTGACGGGCACCGTGCAGTGGCTGGCAGAGGTTTGCTGGGCTGCTCCCCTGGGTGGGCAGCGGGGAGAAGCGGCACGGCTGGGCGCGGGTTTGGGTTTAGCTGGAAGGTCTGCAGCAGGACGGCTCTGCCGGGGGTAAAAGGGAAGGGTGCGGTGATCGGGCTGAGCTCCTTCGCCGGGCACGAGGGCTTCACCAGCACCTCACTGCTCCCCAGACCCCACCAGACCCAAGCGTCCGCGCCCTGCGGAAAGTCAGGGCAGCCTTGACCTGAGTTTCCCTCTCCTGGCTGCCGTCGGTGCTCCCTTCTCCCCCGGCCACTGGGAGCAGATGAGGCCAAAGTCCCAGCAATCTCTGGTCTCCACTGCAGGCTGATAAACCGTGCGAGCCCAGAGCAGCAGCGATCTCCACCCATCCTGGTTTTGTGCAGGAGAAATTCAGTATTTAAACCCAAATTTGCTTCCTGGGCAGACAGGGGAGCGCTGGGACCGTAGGGAGAAATCCCCTGCTCCGTGCCCTGGTGCTGGACCCAAATCTCCTCCTACAACCCTTTGTTTGTTCTCCTGACCACAGGTTTCACCCCGGGTCCCCTATCCAGCAGGATCAGGCCCTGTCCCCATCAGCTGTGCTACATGAGCATCAGCTGCAGGACCAGGGAATCTGCTAACGGGGCAGCAATTTAAGGGAGGGGGGTGCCCAGCCAGGGCTTGAGCTGTCTCCTTGCCTGCTCCAGGTGCTGGCCCCCTGCTGGGACATCCCAAAGTGCGGGACATCGAAGAACCAGGGTTAGAAACAGGAGATGAGGAAATATTGAATTATCCTATGAATGGCAGCCCCCTACTTCAAGGTAAAGCAATGCACTGAAAGCTCTGAAATGTGGTTTTCATTTAAATTGACCAACAAAATGCGTGGTGTTTCCAGCAAAGCCTGTGGGTCCCAGTGACCTGGGCAGGAATTGCTGGCAGGATGCTTGTGCCGGTGCAGGTTTAGGTAAAATTCCTCAAAGGAAAGGAAATTGCGGCAGCCGCAGCCAGGCCACGCGTGGGTGTCGGAGGCTTTACAGGCGTGTGACCAGCAGAAGGTGGCTTTAATTTTGAGGGTGAAGGTGTATGTTCCTGAGCAGGCATTGTGGTTCTGGGGGAGACGATGCCCAGTGCTGGAGGAGGCAAGAAACCAGCTAATGCAGTAAAAGCCCAGCGGATAAGGATCCTGCAAGCCGTGCAGGGGAGGGGGAGCGGCTGAGCCTACCTGATGGGGCTGACACCAGCCAAGGGGCTCTGCCATCCCTTCCAGCGGAGCTCAGGGTCAGTTTTAATTCCAAATATCTACTTTCATGTATATTCTTTCAAGCAGCTGAGCCCCGTGCTGCCTCCACCCTCACTCCAGGTGCTCCCAATGCAGTTTGCTCAGCCTCAAGCTGCTGACCTTCCATGGAGGTGAGGAAGATCAGAGGGAATCTGAGTTTGCAACAAGTGGTGTAGCCCCTGCTTTGGGGAAGAAACCAAGGGAAGTGCCCGTCTTAAATTGAAACCTTCCCTGAGAGAGGGAGCCTGTTATGCAGGGGAAAAAATAAAAAAAATAAATAAAAAAAAATAATAATAAAAAAAACACCCAACAGTTGTTTTACAGCTGTATTTTGGAGCATAGTTAAACCTTCTTTGAAATAATCTCTGGTGGTAGGGAACAGGGCCATGCATTATTTAACTTCTGTTACTGTAACTTAAACTGTATAGGAGGAAGGGAGGACAAACGGGACCAACTTCACCACACTGAAGGGAGCTGGGTGGGGACTGCCAGTCCCAGAATGTTCCAGCACCATCCTGCCAGCCCTGGCTGGGAGGTGCAGATCAAACCTCTCTGATGGAGGAAAACCCCTGGGCGATGGCAGGCTGGGGTCCCCAGAGGACCAGGATGAGATGTGACCCCAGCTGCTGCTCCGGCAGCACACGGGAACCTGCTCAAGGACCGCAAAACCTCTTCCCAGAGAGTGCAGCAACCTCTGTGCAAAACTGCTTCGTGGGGGAACCAAAACAGGAAATCTGTCTGGCTGCTGTGACAGCACAGACCGGTGCAAAAAAAAAGTCTCATCTGGGCAGCTGAGAGTAAATCCTGTCCCGCTGCCACCAGTGAGCTCTGCTGCGCTGAGCCGTGCTCCTGTGTGCACCAGGAGCCCTTCACCCCGATGTCTTACAAGCCTCTGGCCAGCTCGTTTATTCCAGACAGCAACGGACCGAGTGCCCCTCCTGCAAGTCGAACCCTTCGGGGTGTAGCTGTTATCATCAGGACGCTGCCACGCGCGGCTCCGTGTCCGTCGGTGAAGCAGCGACGCCGGGGTTCGGAAGGAGCCCGGCAGGTTCATGGTGAGGCTCGTGCGATGCAGTCACGCCAGTCGAACCCAGGACCCATCTCCCCTGAGAAACGCGTAGGGGCTGCCCGTCCAGGTTACACCCAGCAGCTCCGTCGGGTGTATCCTCAACGCAGCCTGTCCCGCAGCAAAAAGCCTTCACGGAGCAGCTGGCGCAGCGCGCAGCCCTCCCCGCGTGCGCTCTCCACACCGAGCCCATACCCGTCTCTTTGGGACTGCGCTGCTCTTTGTAGTGGGACTCTGATTCCCTTTTGTGTTTTGATAACTGTAATTTCCCTTTCGTGCCCGTGGGAGGCTGAACCCTCCCTGGTGTTCTGGTACCCTCAAAATATTAAATAAGGTTGATCTCGCCCAGGATGAGCCACCTGCCACAGCACTCCCAGCAAGGCGACCTCGGATCTCCAGCTGCTTCTCAGCTCGGGCTTTTGTCCCTGCACCTCAGGGCTGGCTCCTTCAGTACCTCGGCATTTTCTGGTTTCCTGGACTTTCCCAGTGACTCCGGAGCTACAGCCTGGACCAAAGAGACAAGACAATGCCCTCCTGCTTTCTCTGCTACGTGTCCCGGTTGAGACAGCCGTGAGGATGGAGCTTTGGTCCAGCTGGAGCCTGAAGCCAGATGTCCAGAAGCCAACTCGTTGCTGGCCTTGCTGGAGAGGAGGTGTCTTGCTCTGGCACCACAGACTTTGGATCAAAAAGAAAAAAAACAGAAATCTATCGGAACAAGCTTAGGGTTTCTTTGAGAAGTCCAAGTCGATCGCCTCTCCCTGCCGAGGAGTCAGTCGATGGGGAAGCAGGCGGCTGGCACGGGCGCTCTGCGGAAGAGCAGGCTGGAGCCACGGAACAGCTGCCCCTGAGGAGGAGAGAGCACAGGGTCAGGGCAGCCGTGCCCAGACCCGGCCAGGGGACCGCAGCTGGTTTAACAGGGACCAGCTTGTGCCGGCCGCAGGGCCTCAGCACCCTGGGCTGCTACAGAGCAGAAAGGGGTTCAGCCCCGTGGGCGCTGGGTACTCCCCCCAGGGCTGACCGATGGCGACGGGCAGAGCCACCTCGCTTTGCTGTGTGCAATGTCTTGGTTACAAGTTTTGCACACAGCAAGTTCCGGGCATGTAACGGGCAGACCAGTACTTCCATGCCTGGTACCAGTGCAGAACTGGAAGGATTGAAGTAGGTTACAAAGCGCATCGAGGATGCAGCACAAGCACTTTCTGGGCAGTGCTGGAGACCCCGGGAAGGAGCAGAGGGAGCCCAAAGCCCCGTGTGTGCCCCACCCCCTCACCTGAGCACTGAGATACCTCCAGCAATGGATCCAGGATGGAAACGCAGGAGCATAGGGCGGGAGGCCAGCGCGCAGCCTGTGTGGCAACAAGAAATAGCTGAGACGGTCTGTACAGATCTCACGTTATCCAGACGGGTAACACAAGAGCAGCAGTTAAGTGTAAGCAAGGACACGGAAACGGTGTCCACGCTGGGCTGAAGGCCAAATGACCAGCTCGTTATTTACAATGCAACAGATCATGTAATTTAATTACCCCTGGAGTGTACAAACAAGGAGCGTTACCTGGATACGTTAAGAGTGCAGGACTAGATGCTGTATCTACACCTTCAAAAGCCAACAGATATCAAGAAAATACTAGTAGCAGCGGCTTGGATCCAGTCCCCGTCCCGTAAGCGTGAATGCAGAATTCCTGCGGCGGTGGGACTGGGAAAGCAAGCTTGCTCCTGCTCCTGCCTGCACCCACCACGACGTTAACGGCTTTGCTTTCCCTCGTGCCACCCCCAGAGCCAGCGCGGTCCCTTTGACGCCTTCTGCCTCCGGTCTAGTTTGGATCAGACCGCACCACCACCACTCTCCCTATTTCTCTCCGCTTGAGCTTTTACACTGCTCTTGTCTGTGCCCTCTGATCTAAAATTATAAGCAACCTGGGACAGGGAACGAGCCAGCTCTGCAAGGTGCCATATAGTTTAGGGTTCCGTATGAAAGCTTTGCGATCGTTAGCAGAGGATTCAGACAAGGGACTGGAAGAAAGGAGGGGAAAGCCTCAGATCTCCGTGTGACGGACGTACCCACAGTTGTTCACTGCCATGAGATCTCCCACGAGAAGGAACGGGTACGTCAGCATGCTCACAGCGATCTGAAAGCACAGAAAACTGGTAGCCTGTCTAATGTTCACCGTGTCAAAGCTATTTCCAGCTTGCATGCTAGCAAAGGTTTGTCATTTGGATATCAAGTACAAACCAGCCTTTGCCCCCCGACCGTGAGCTCTCACCCCACAGGTGACAGGAAGGGGAGAAACAGCAGTTGCCTACGTACCCCCATCACGAATTTTGTGTAGCTCCGGATCACCGATGCCTGGCTGAACTGAAAGGAGAAACCAAAGGGATTTGTGGAGGAGGCAGATGACACCAGGCTGTCACTCTCACGTGGCATCCCTCCGCGCCCGAGACAGAGGGCGTGGGGCAGGGGAACAAGGCAGAAAGCAACAGCAGCAGCACTGCATCCCAGCTGAGAATCGGGGAAGACTTCTGCTATCAAAACTGATCCCCTAAACTGCAGTTGAAACACAGCCCTGAGCAGACACAGCATCTTTAGCACCTTCATGGGGCTTTATCTAAAGCCCAGTGTCCTTTCTGTATTACATTAGCTCCTGCTTCCTATAGACTCCTCCCAACTGCAGGTGCTTGGTATGGGGCCCCCATCAGGCGCTTCCACTCACGTTATCATCCACCGCGTAGGTGTTGATGAAGTGAGCCAAGAGGTTGCAGCACCAGAGGAAGATGACATCCCCCAGGATGTGAGGGACCAAACCGCTGCAATGGCAAAAAGAGGGTGTGAGGTGGAGAATGATCCCAGCGATGCTTCCTGAGGTGCCCACCCTCCCTCCACCAGCGCAGAGGAACCCCGCTCCCCCAAAACACATCTTTGCTTTTGGAAGGAAATGAAAGGGAGAAGGGGAGATTGGAGGGCAGGGCTCTCCCAGCCTTCACAACGGTTCTACGTGTGCGGCCAGGGACGGTCTGGAGTAAGAAGCTTGGATCTGCCGTTTGGGCACGGCTCTGCCAAGTCCCCTTGTTCTACCCCAAATTCCTCCTTGGTCCAACTCCTGCTCTGAAACCCAAGCAGGACGCTGATGAAGTGGTGCCATTAAGCACATCTTGCAGATGCTCTTCTGGATGCAGAATGAGCAGCTCATCTCTTTGTGGAATCTCTCTCCTAGAAATTAAAATGAGGGGTGTTGTTCCTGCAAAACCCGTTCTACTGCAAACTGGGACTAACTGGGGGCAGCACTTCAGCCCCTCCATTTTTCCCAGTCCCTGCTGCCACCTGGGAGCGCAGCTGCTTTGGTTTATGCCTCTCATCCATGCACAAGCACCTCCCAGCAGCACAAGCACCCCCAGCTTCTGCAGCTAATGGCACCAAAACATCAAGAAAACATTTCTGAGGGTTCCTCCGGTTTGTCAGTGCTTCAGCAGCATCTGCTGCACCAGTGCAGGCATCGAGCACAGGGCCTCCTCCTCTGGCTGTGCAAAAGGATCCGGGTGTGCGTTAAACCTGTTTCACCAGCAGATGTGCTCAGACAGTTGTGAAAGTGAGCCTGTTAAGAGCCACACGAGTGCTTGCTGGGCTGGGAAGAACAACCTCTGAGCACGCCAGGGCCTGAGTCACTCGTTGCTTCCCAAACATGATGCTGCCCCTTTAGAGCAGGGGACCAGTTTTGTTTCTGGGACTGCGTGCTCCCATCCAGCCAGCTTCACTTGCTTGGAGTCAGGGTTAATACTTTTTGGAGACAACCTGTGTACTGTTGAGGTCCCAGCAGCTCTGGAGATGTAGGTCTTGCGGGGCTAGGCACAGCAGAAGTCTTCAATAGAAGATCTGCTGGCTTAAAAGATGCAATACACAAAGAAATCAAAGCTCTGGTCTGCTTTGCAGTCAGCCTTTAAAAAAACAATCCTCTCTCTAACTCAAAGTCAAGTCTGAGGCAGACTCCTGAGCTGCTGGAGATACAACAGGGGCGTAATAAAGTCCAGAAACAGAGGGCTGGGCCATGGAAGCCACGCAAGTAAAACCCTACTTATCTGTTGATACACTGGCTTGTTTGTTTGATTTGCAATAAGGATCCCACCCCTCCCCCTCCTCCATCATCGAAGTTACAATGGATGCTGGGCCTGAGCTTATGAGATGCCTGGAGACCAAGAGTCTGAGTGAGCTGCAGAAAGGGACTAAAAAAAACCCGAATTCATTTGTGCTACAACTCCCACGCCTGGCGAGATGTCCAAGGAGATCTGGACTAGGAGTATTTTTAGAAAATGACAAGTCATTAAAAGCTGAAATGGCAGCAGGCAGATGAGAAAGCCTGCGTGATGTATGGTGATGCAACCCAGCAGGAGAAACCCAGCGCTGGGGAGCTGGGACGAGGCATCTTTGAGCCGACGGCACGCAGCAGCTTCAGGGCCCAGGGAGCACCTTCCTGGCCTGCTGGCAGGCAGAGGACCGCTGCAGATACGTGGGGAAGCAATAAACCCATCCCCTGCAAAGTCTTTACCTCTAGCCAGGCACACGCCCAGGGTGAGCGTGTGCCGCTGTTCCTGCTGCGCAGAGGTTCCAAGGCCACGAGCAACAAGCGCACCACAATGATTTTAAGGGAGTGGATGTGCTGGGACTGGGTTTGGAGGGCTGAGAGCGGAACAGCAGCGGTTTGGTCCTACAGATGCATTTTGTGTTCCCTTCGCAGCAGTGCGATTTCCTAGCGGGGTGGCAGAGCACGTATAACTTCAGAGCCCTCCTGAGACATTCTGGGTTGTGTTAAAGCCTTTCATGTGAACTATTAAGTTTAATTAGGCTACCGACAGTGTTTATTTTATGTGGATGGAAGGGAATGTGGCGGCTCCCTTCACTTAACTTCCTCGGGAGGTGGAGGAGAGGGAGGGCTGCCGGGCAGCCTGCTCCGGCCATGCCCCGTGTACAAGGAACATCCCAGAGGAACCTGTATTTAATGGAGGAGGCTCGGGGCTGCACAGCTCGGCAGAGAAGCTGTGGGCTGCGAAAGGAAGATGCAGTAACACTCAACTGATGGGGTCTCTGCAGACCCCTTGCCTTTTCCCCTGGGGGAAGGAGGGGGTGAGACCCCCTGCAACTGCTTGCCTCTTCCTGCTGCAGGTATGTTTCATCTGGAGGCCCAAATTTTGTGACTGCAGAGCCAAAGGCATCAGGCCTGAAAACCCCTCCTGACGTTTCAGAGCTGCCTTTACTGTTATCGACGTCACCAAGTGAGTTATCTCCCCACCGGGAGCAGAGGCAGCAGCTGGCTCTGCTTTTATACATATAAGTGAAAGAAAAGGAAGAAGCGTTAAGGGTTCAAGCAGAAACATGTCTGCTAGACTTCCACTTCAGCAACACCATGTCGCTTCACCACACTTCCTAAGAGCTGGAAAGGGGGTTTGGCTCCTCCTGGCCCAGGCAGCAATGCCGCTGACCCGGGCAGCATCACGCTCCCTCCTCACAGGCAAACCTGCTGCTGGCACGAACCACCTGCTCATTACAAGCACCCGCGGTGCTCCTCAGAGGAATGCGCTTCTTATCCAGGCCCTGGCTTTGATTTCAACAAGGGGTCTCATTGTTGCACTTGATCTTGGTGCCTGTTGCACAAACAAATGCTTTAAATGGCCCTTCACTGAAACACAAAGAAGCGTCAAGGGAAAATGAAAGGTAAGAAAAAACACGGGGTTTTCTCTGGGCTCTGCAGGTTTGATTGAAGATAAGATCTGGGGCCACCTTAATGGTCAAACTGGAGCGCTGTCAAAGGCACAGATTTAATCTGCGCTCTGGGAGCGATGAGAGAGTCCTGTGGTCAGACAAGGTTTCAGATGGGGGAGCTCAGTGCGACTCTGAGGTGGGCAGGGCAGCCAGGAGAGCCATCGGACTACGGGAGAAAGTATTTAAACAAACTCACGTACACAAAGAATCCCAGGATCCCTTCTTCCTTAAATATCCTGCCAATGGCGCTGAACACACCGCTGCCAAGAAAGGAGAAGAGCTGTAAGTGTGCCGGGGTTGCTCCATCTCTGTCCTGCGCAGCTTTGCATGCGTTCTGCAGCCACCAGCCAGCAATGCAGCGGGCAGCTCTGCTCTGCTGCTGCTTCTCAACCCACGGAGCATTGTGTCTGCACTCTGCCAGGCTGCAGGAACACCTGGGACAACACAACTTGCTGATAACTGGTTAAATGCTGAAGCTAGAACTCTGCTTGGCTTTGCATGAGCGGATACACATGCCACAGCCACGGCACGTAATATGCTTTGATTAGGCTGATTCTCAGCCCAAGAACCCTGTCCTGCCTCTGGGAACTCGCACTGGCTGTTGTTGGTTAGTTGCAATCGTGTCCAGCATGCTTTCACATGGCTGCACGTGTACTTTTGCCCTGCAGAGAGGCAGGTATTACTGGAAAAGGTTTGGAGAAAATCTTGCAGACTAGCAGGGCTGCAGCAGCACTTTCTATCACCTAGTCTGCCTCTCTGCTGACTTCCCTTTCTATTAACACCTAAAGCAAAAAGGCAGGAGAGTCACCATGTTATCAGCAGAGGTGAGTTACAGCACCAAAATCCCCATGAACACAAGCCAAAACACAGGGAGGCTGGGGACAGAGCCCAGCCCCACCATGTCCCGTCACCCACCCTCTAACCACAGCCCAGATTCACTTTTCTGTCTCCCAAACCTCCTGGGTTGCCACATCCCCCACTGCAGGGAGCACCTGGCACCGCTGACTCCTGGACTCCCGCTTCTGTGTGCCTAAACCCTTCAGCGCTGCAGCCACTCACCTGTATTTTACTTCCCGGCCCACGAACTGGACCATGCAGCGCATAGAGATCACTAGGAGGAAAGAAACACAGGGGCTGACCAACAAATCCAGTTTGGGTTGCAATGGATGTGAAGGACAATGCACCCTGACCCTTCTGCCCTCCCTTCCCTCTGCTCACATCACCACCAGTTCCTCTCAGCGGTCCTCAGTGTTGCAAGACCCATCAGAAACCAGTGCCCTCCCCCTGGCTGTGTGATGGGAAGGATCTCTGGCCCTAACCCCAGTGGGATCTCTAGGACAAGCTCGCGGATGAATGGGAAGAGCGCACCTCACTGCTCAGCTGGGTTAGTCCCTGAAGGCCAACCCAAGCATCTGCCTCCCTAAGCAAGGGCTCAGACCTGCGTCCGCTCTGCGGTTTCGTACGAAGCCGTTTGTGAGAGAAGCGCGTCAAGTCAACAAGGTTTCGGGGTGATCCTGAGCCTGGAGAGGGCTGCCAGGCAGAGGGACAGGACTCACCGTGCAGCGGGTGCGAGACAACCCGGGACACGCACTGCATCATCATCTCGTGAGATGTCTGGGAAGGAAAGGAAAAATCACACCTGTACAAGGAGCTGTGCTGCTCCACCGGCACAGATCAGGCCCTTTCTCTTAGCGTGGTGAAACCCATTTCAGGTCCCTCTTTTGAAATCTGTTCTTGAATAAACCTCTGTTCCAACAAAATATTTTATAGCTGGACACAGAGTAGCTACTGAATACCACAGCCTTTTCACCTACAGTTTCTCTTCAAATAACTTCACCCGCAGCCCACGGTTTAAGCTTCCTTTGCTCTCCAGGCACATCCCCAAGGCTGTCTCCCTGGTCACTCAATGTGCAACATCCACCTCTCACCTCCTTCACCACTTTCCTAAGGGAGGTCTTCACATCGTCCTTGTTAGAAACATGCTCCATGTCTTCCAGTGGAAAGGCCTGAGCGGAGAGAGAAGAAATATATGGTCAAAACGGATGGAGATGCTGATCCACAAACCCTCAGTGTCTGAGGACAGGAGGAAACCAAGAGCAGTTGCGCTCTAGATGGGAGGAGAAGAGAAACAGGCAAGAAGGAACATACGAGAAGGATGGAAAGTAAAACAGGAAAGGAGGGGTCACGAAACTGCTTACAAGTGATAAAAAGCAAGTGGTTGTTCAAATTAAATCAAACTTGTTCAAAAAAAACCCCAGCTTTTGGGGATATGGGCACTGTTCTCCTGTCCTAAGGATTATTCCAGGCCCTTAGGAGATGGAAAGGGATGGGTGCTTTAGCCCTCCACGTGCAGTTGTGGCTGGGCATAGGCACATGCAGACTCCCTGGCTCCCTGCGGTAACACCGGCTGACCCAGCAAGCTGATTTATGGAGAGAGAAGCCGACCTTTACCTTCTTCACGCTCCCCCTGGTGATGGTTGATAAAGTGCTTGAGATGAGGCGAGGAGTAAGACCACGGAAGAGGCCTCTTTTCCCATCCACTTCCACAATGTGTCTGGCTGGGTAAGAAAACACCAGGCTGCCGTCAGCTGGGAACTGGCCGGCTCACAGAAAGCACCCCAAACACCTCCAGCACCCCAAACACCTCCAGCGTTCAACCAAAACCACGCTGGAGCTCAGCGTGGCACGGCAGCCGCGCTGCGGGCCCCACCAAAGTGATTTATTATAACAGCGATAAATAAACTTCACATAGGATGCAAAGAATCCTTCAGTGTTCCCTGTTGTATCTGTCTAATCGGGAAGGATAGCTCCGATATTTTGGGCTGCTACTCGTCTTTTGGCTGGTTTGCTCACCTGAAAGGGCTACGAGGCAGTCTGGACTGAACCAGGGTAGGGAGGGACCTTCCCATGTGTTGTGTGGTGTCACCTCCTCCCTCCACCCCAGGGGTCGGATTCAGGCTTAATATGGATCTCTCCAACCCCAGTTCAGCTCCTGCCCCACCACCTTCTCCCAGGCAAACTTCCTTAGGTCTCCAGGCAGGAAAACAGCCAACAGATCCAATTTCTCCCTGATACAACAAGGTGGAACACAACCCACTACATGCTTGTAGCTACTCACTACTCCTGGCCCCCATCTTCTGCTGTCCCAAGTGAAGCCAGGAAGGCTCTGCACATCTCCATCACCCAACGCTCTCAACCTATTGGGAAAATGCCTCTTCTAAAGGGCAGCACCGGCGCGTTTCCTTCCCCCGGTGTCCCAGGACAGGTTTGCAGTGCTTTCCTACCGCTCCTGCACTGGCTGCCCCCACCCCACGGGCACTGGGACCAGCCCAACACTCGGCTTTCGGGACTGTGTACTCCCCTTCCCCACAGCAAAGCCGCTGTGAGAGCAACCCCCAAGGTCGCAGAGTATTCACCTGCCTCTCCTGTGCTGCTCTACCTGCAAAGAAAGAAAAATAGTACTTTTTTTTTTTTTTTCTTTCTAAATAGACCTTCCCTTTTCTTGGTATTTCTGTTCCTTTAGGGCTCCATCTACAACACAACTGAGCAGGGCAGGGAGCCAGGTTATTGCAGGGCTGTTTTAGAGAAGGAAGACGCTTTGCTATCTCCAACCCACACAGAACCCTCCACCACCAAACCTAAACCCCCGCCACCCTCTCCGCTAGGGTGTAAACCCAGAGTAACGTGTGCCACGGGAAAGGGGATGCAGCACCAACGCCAGGGCTGCCACCTCCTTGTCCCCAACAACAGGTAGGTAAATCTGATGGCCTTACAACTAGGTGTGATGGTTTATGTCTCGCCGCAGCCTCAGGACGATCCCAAGGCGGGGTGGGAGTGCTGCTGGAGGTCGGCAGCTCCCAGCCCCGGTTTTGGGCAGGACCCTGAGCAGGAGGGAAGGGACGTTCACTCACCGTAGGTGAAGAAGCCGGGCAGGTACAGGACTTTCCTTCCCAGGACGTTTCTTCCAACGGTTGGAGGTAGTGGCTCATGTCCAACCTAGAAGAGAAATCCCATGAGCAGGTCCCCGTCCCGGCATTCCCGAAGCCCCTGGGCCACACTGCCTCGAGCCCAGCATCCGTGAGCTGCCAAAGGGCCACGTTCCCCCCATCACCCCCCAATCAACTGGGGTCCCATGCCACAGGCTCCCTAGGGTACAGGGTGTCCTCAGCCCCCCCGTTTTTGGGGTCCCTACTAGAGACATTCAGAATACCCATTATACTGGGGGTTCCCATCCCTCCTTATACAGAACCCCCCATTGCAGGGGGTAGCCTCATCCCCCCTGTTTTTATGGGGTCCCCCCAGCACTTGGGGTCCCCATCCCCTGTCAGGAGGGGGTCCCAATGCCCCCACTGTAAAGGAGACCCCACTGTATAGGGGTCCTCGTCCCTTCATTCTATAGGGGTTCCTATTCCCTGCTATATAAGGAGTCCCCATTATAAAGGTATCCTCGTCCTCCGATTATACAGGCTTCCCCATTCTACAGCTGCCCTCACCTTCCCGTTACACAGCGACCCCCGTTATACAGTGGGGCCTCATCCCCCGTGACACAGGGGGCTCCCCCATTCTATAGGTGCTCCCATTGCTCAGGGGGTCCCCTGTTATATGGGGGGGAGGGTATATATGGCAATCCCTAGTGCATGGAGGTCCCCATAGGGGGTCTATATAGGAGCCCAACACCTCCCGTTATAGTGGGGTCCCGGCCCGCCGTTACAGATGGGGTTCGCGTACCCCGCCCCCCCCCCCCCCGCGGCCCCGGACCTGGACGAGCAGCTTGACGTAGAGCAGCGGGTGGCTGGCGGCGGCGAGCCCCGCTCCCAGCACCACGAACAGCCCCTCGGCACCCTCAGCCCGGGCAGCGCCCCCCGGGCCCGCCGCCGCCCGCCCCACGCCACCGCCAGGGGGCGCCAGGGCCACCGGGGGCAGCGGCGCCGCCGCCGCCATAGCCGCCCCCGCCGCCGCCACTGCGCATGCGCTAGCTCGTGCTGCGTCTGACGTCACCGCGCCGGGCGGAACCATTGCCTGAGGGGTGGGGGGGAGCGCGGGCGGAACCATGGCGGGAGGGGGGATGGAGCCACGGTGTGAGGGAGGGGACGGCGCGGCCATGACAGGCCGTGACAGGGGCAGCGCGGCCGGGCGAGGGCTGCGGCGGGGAAGGGAGGAGGCAGCGAGGCTTGGGCACCGGGCGGGATGTGGCGAGGTGGGGCCATGCCCTGTGCCTGTTCCGCTGTGGGGTCTCCTCAGAGGGTGGGCTGCAGCAGCAGGGCCGTGAGGGGCTGGCAGTGGGGGTCTGGCTGTGGGGTCTGGCAGTGGGGCGCTGGCTGTGGGGGTCTGGCAGTGAGGGGCTGGCTGTGGGGGTCTGGCTGTGGGGGGTTGGCTGTGGGGGTCTGGCAGTGGGGGTCTGGCAGTGGGGGTCTGGCTGTGGGGGTCTGGCAGTGGGGGTCTGGCAGTGGGGGTCTGGCTGTGGGGTCTGGCAGTGGGGCGCTGGCTGTGGGGGTCTGGCAGTGAGGGGCTGGCAGTGGGGGGCTGGCTGTGGGGTCTGGCAGTGGGGGTCTGGCAGTGAGGGGCTGGCAGTGGGGGGCTGGCTGTGGGGTCTGGCAGTGGGGGTCTGGCAGTGAGGGGCTGGCAGTGGGGGGCTGGCTGTGGGGTCTGGCAGTGGGGGTCTGGCAGTGGGGGTCTGGCAGTGGGGGTCTGGCTGTGGGGGGCTGGCTGTGGGGGGCTGGCAGTGAGGGGCTGGCTGTGGGGTCTGGCAGTGGGGGTCTGGCAGTGGGGGTCTGGCAGTGGGGGTCTGGCTGTGGGGGGCTGGCTGTGGGGGGCTGGCAGTGAGGGGCTGGCTGTGGGGGTCTGGCAGTGGGGGTCTGGCTGTGGGGGGCTGGCTGTGGGGGTCTGGCAGTGGGGGTCTGGCTGTGGGGGTCTGGCTGTGGGGGGTTGGCTGTGGGGGTCTGGCTGTGGGGGTCTGGCAGTGGGGGTCTGGCAGTGGGGGTCTGGCTGTGGGGGTCTGGCTGTGGGGGGTTGGCTGTGGGGGTCTGGCAGTGGGGGTCTGGCAGTGGGGGTCTGGCAGTGGGGTCTGGCAGTGGGGGGCTGGCTGTGGGGGTCTGGCAGTGGGGCGCTGGCTGTGGGGGTCTGGCAGTGGGGCGCTGGCAGTGGGGGTCTGGCTGTGGGGGGCTGGCAGTGAGGGGCTGGCAGTGGGGGGCTGGCAGTGGGGGGCTGGCAGTGGGGGGCTGGCAGTGGGGGGCTGCCCGTGAGGTGAGGGCTGGCAGCTGGGGGTGGCCGTGGGGCCTGTGGCACTAGCACACCCCTCGCCCCTTCCCTCCCTCCCCCCCAGCCCCTCCGGGCAGCAGGACCCGCACACAGCCCGTGTGGGCTCCCGGGGCGCGGAGCACGGGGGGCTGCAGCTCCCCTGTCCCCGGGCTCTTCCCCAGGCCTCCTGCCCAGCTTGGGCCCTTGCACCGTTCCCGCTGCCGCTCTGGGCTCGGCTCTGCCGCCGCTTTGGGGCACACGGCAAGGTCCCTCCAAATGAACAAACTCCGCGCGTTTTCTCAGCGTTTCTCCTACTTGCAACCTGCTGCGCTTCCTCTTTCCTCTTCCCTTGAGGCCAACCCAGAGCCGAGCTCTCCTGCCACAGAAAGGACAGCGGATGGTCTTTGCCTTGTGCAAGCCCTCATCCCCAAACAATATCCTGGGTGCCAGAAACACCTCGAAGCAGAGAGAAGAAGGGAGCCACAGCCATCGGCACCTGCCCCTGCAGCTCCTTCACACCCAGGACCCTCTCCCAGCCGGTGCCATGGAGGAAAAGGCCGATAATCACCGGAGCGTGTTGAACCTGGCAGCTATGTTTGAAGGGCAGTGGTAAGGAGGGAGGGTCCTGGGTGCTGTGGGTGCGTTAGGGCTCCGCATGGCATGGGTTTTGGAAGGAACAAACCACAGAGGTGGTTTGGAGGCTGTGGAGAAGCGGTTTGCTAGGCGGTGGTTTGCTCTTCTTTAGCACCTGGATCTGCCCCAGCGTCTTCCCCCTGCTGCAGGCGGTGAACAGAAGTGTGAAAACCTCAGCAGGCTGTGACTGACTTAGCTGGAGGTTTCTGTGCCTGGCTTAGGGTTGGGTCGTGGCATGCTGGTTGCCTCCACGCTCGGCACCTTTGCAGTCAGCCTGGCTGGCGAACGCTTTTTCTCCTTTTGCTGTGGACAAAAAGATTTTGGTTTGCAAGTATGTAGGCAGGGCTCTTCCCTGGGAATTAACTGCTTGAGCATCTGGGAGGATCCAAGCCTCAGGCACCAGCCTCGGACTGTCTAGTTGTTTGCAGTGATGTGGATCCTAGGGAGGAAAGAGTTAGGTGCCAGGGTCAGAGCAAGGGGATCTGCCTGGCCCCTGGTGTGGGAAATAATTCTGAGGCTTGGGGCAAGTTATCGTGGTCCATGCCTCAGTTTCCCCATCGGTTGAATCGGGGTACCAAATCTTGCCTTTCCTTGGGTCAGTGAGGTGCTCTTAGTGAGCTTTAATGAGGCTGGGTGGTTAGGCAGATGAGTTTTGCAGCACTTCCTAAAGATGGTCAGCCACAAGATTTCCTTCTGCTCCAGGAGCTTTGCCTGCATCTCTGCTGCATCCTTTGCCCTGGGCTTTGTGCTCTGGACCATGGTTGTCCCTATGGTCCCACAGTTGAAATTTGGCCAGTGATGTTGTTGTGTTGGAACTGTTTGCAGCATTTGATCTGGCTCCATTTCCCTGCTGCAGCATGTTTGTTGTTTACCATGAAGTGTGTGTTTGATTTAGAGGAAATAAAAGTAACGTAGAACTTTCAGAGGAAGCTGGAGAGCCTGGAACAGAAAACAGTTTAGCCCAAGTCAGTGCAAATAGAAAGGGAGAAGTTCCCTGTTGGATCTCAGCTGTGTGCTTAGGCTGCCACAGATCTGGGAGGCACTGGGAGAGACAGAAAAGCCTCTGTGTCACGGAGGGTTATGCCAGCCCCATGGACGGGAGGGGACGTGTGCGTGGCTGTGGGTGCACTCCTGAGCTCACAGATGTGTGCTTATCAGTGTGGGGATGGACCTGCATCCCTCTTCAGAGGAGTGTCTGCCCCTCAAGTCATCTCCTGTCCTCAACTTCGCAGTTTTATGGCCAGTTTCGTCCCGTTTTTCCCCTCCTCTTCATCCCACGCCTGTCTGCAGGCCACCAGTGGTTGTCTTTCCAGTTTCTGCCCAGAGCAATTTACCACAGACACCAGCTCAGATGACAGACCACTCGCTGTCATCTTCACAGCCTGCGCCCTGTGTGGCATCTTCCCCACGCCTGCTCTGGACCTGTTTTCCTTGTCTTTGCCAGAAAAGGGAAGAGAGAAAACTGCCAATAAACTACCGCTCTGCAAAACCACCTATGCAAGCCTTCCTCTTGGCTGACACCTCTTGGCTCTTTGGCTTTTAAAGCTTCATGCCCAAGGCTGCTGGCTCCCCATTTTTGCTCCACGGTGGCAGCAGGCAGAAAGCCAGAGCCGTGCCAGCACCGCAAAGGGTAGGGCTGTGCTCCGGAAAGCAAATAGCTGTGGGTGGGATAAATGGCAGAGTCGTGCTTTTCTAGAGCAGGACGGGGACTGACCACATCAACATGAGGCACTGGGAGAAGAGAGGCTGGATCCTGGCCCCTTGGAGGATGCGTGGGCTGTGGGACCCCGGTCTGTATCAGCGGGGTTGTAGCGGAGCAAAGCAGCATCGGTGCTGGGATGCTGCTGTGCCTGTTGTCTTTGCTTGAGGATGGTGGCTCTGAGCTGGGTGGCTCAGGCTGTGCTGGGGGAATGGGTGAGCTGATCATGCCGATTCCTCTCTGGCAGGGCTAGCAAATTTGCCCGGAGGGAGAAGCAGGCTCCGCACGACCAGACTGCTGCTGCAGCCAGCCAGCCTCAGCAGCTTCCAGCATCCCCTGCCAGCCAGAGCTTCTCCCAGATGGCTGCCAGGCACCAAGCAGAGCAAGAGAATGAGGAGGAGGAGGAGCAGCAGGGTCGGCGGGGGCTCAGCTTCAAATGCCTCCGTTCTTTCCGACAGAAGATCAGTGAGGACAACTGGAGGAGGCAGCAGGACCCAGGCCTCACGCCTGGCAGCAAGGTGAGCTCTGGAGGCACCTCAGGCAAGGCTGGTGGGTGCCCACGCTCAGGCAGGGAGTCACATGGGCTGGGTGGGTTTGGAGGTCTCTGCTGGCCCTGCAAGGGCTGGTGCATGTGGTGACAGAGGAGTGGCCCCTTCCCTGATGCTTCAGGCACAAATTCCCCATAGTCAGATAGACCCAAGCAGACCTTGTCTCTTCCAGCTCTGATATAACTACGTTGTGGGGGTCAGATGCACAGGTGAGCCCAGCCAGGTCCACCTCAGGGCATCCCTGGGGCTGTGCTGGCCTTTGCCATCTGCAGGCAGGTTTCTGCAGGACTGCGTTTAATTACTAGGTGCAATTATAGACCATGGGGTTAACCCACCTCACCCTGCACCGCTCCTCTGGATCTCTATCCCTGTATTGCTCTGGGAGAAACAGGCAGAGAGGAAGGGGTGACCCAGGAGGCCATGAGCCAGGCTTCCTGACAGCCCCCAAACGACTTTGTTTTCACCCTTGTTTTCACTGCATGCCTTGTAGAGGTCCTTCCCTTGCCCTCACATGGAGCAGGGTCCAGTTTGATGCTGGGCTGTGGTCTGTGAACAGCGGGGAACAGAGCTGAATCCCCTCAGGCTGGTGGGGGTCACGTCTCTGCCCATGAAATTGAGCCCTTCTCCCCTTGCAGGAACCAGAGGAAAAGAAAATCGCTCTGGAGCTGCTGGAGACAGAGCAGGCTTACGTCAACCGCCTCCACCTTCTCGACCAGGTGAGCTGCGGAGCACAGAGGCCCACGCAAGCCTGGGAAGCGATAGCCCTGCTGCCGTCTGCCCCCACCAGCACAGCTCGGCCACTCTGTGCTGACAGACCAGGCAGTACCACAGCGTAGCTCCGCACTCACCGATTTTCATGCACTCTGCAGTGGGGCTTGCACCCTGTGGCAGTGTGTGGGCTCGGTTCAGGGCACGCACAAGCCAGGGGCTGTTTGCTCAAGATATGAAGGGAATGAAGCTGTATAGATAGGAGCCACGTTGGGCTGCTGGTCTTCATGGCGAGAAGATGGGTCTGGCCTTTGCCTTTCTGATACCCCAGAGCTCCAGGGAGCACCTTTGTCCCAGCAAAGCCTTCCATTTCCCTCCTGCTTCTCCCTGGAGGCCTGGGATTTCCCTCCTGCTCAGAGTCAGGCCTTTTCCCTGGGCGATGTGCGATGTGCTGGTCTCAAAGAGGGAATGGAGGATCCTCAAGTGTTTTCCTGACCCTTTTTATTCACCCCTTCTTTCTTCCAGATATTCTATGCGGAGCTCATGAAAGAAGCCAAAAATGGGAAGACAGTCCCAGAGGAGGTGGTGAAAATGATCTTCTCCAACATCTCCTCCATCTACCAGTTCCACGCCAAGTTCTTCCTGCCGGAGCTGCAGAAGCGCATGGAGGACTGGTGAGCTGCGGAAGGGGAGGGCAGGATGCCTGGGTGGCTTTGCCAGGGTGGAGGAGCAGTGATGAATTTGGTCTCCTACCAGGACCAGATCTCAGCTCCAAGTGCCCTTGTGCTGAAAAGCACTTCCTTAAAACACTCCAGCCGAGAGCAGGGTATTTCTGAAAAGGGGGGTGACATTTCAGGTGGTTTAGGGGTGTGCCCAGGCTGGCTGCAAGCTGGAGACATTCCCGTTCTGGAGAGCAGGAAGTTGTAGGGGGACACAGCGGGTCACAACGCTAAAAACCTCTGTCCTCCACCGTGCACAAGCCGTCCCTTCGCTTTATCCCTCGCTGTCTGCCTGCCCCGCCGGACTGAGGAAGCTGGCGGTCTGTGGTTCCATCCTGCAGGAGCTGCAACCCTCGGATTGGGGATGTGATCCAGAAACTTGCGCCGTTCCTCAAGATGTACGGTGAATACATGAAGAACTTCGACAAGGCCGTGGAGCTCATCACTGTCTGGTCAGAAAAATCGCCACCCTTCCAGGAGCTCATTGCTGACATCCAGGTAACGGGCCGTGGCAGGGTGGGGGACCGCAGCAGTGCTCCCCAAAATCTGCTTGCAGGGGGGAAGCAGCGGGGGGTGGGAGCTGCCTTGGTCACTGTTTCTCTCTCCGTCTGCGGTGGCTCTCCCCAGAAGAGGAAGGTCTGTGCTAATCTAACGCTGCAGCACCACATGCTGGAACCTGTGCAGAGGATCCCACGCTACGAACTCCTGCTGAAAGAATATGTCCGAAAACTCCCACCCAAATCCCCAGACCGGGATGATGCAGAGAGTAAGGGCTCCGTCTGGCTCTCCCCGCTGTGGGGGTTGGGACAGTGGGTTCACAGGGGAAATAACAGCCCCTGACGTTGCACGTGGGCATTGGGATACCTGGATTCTCTCACCAGCTGCCCCGTGCCCTTGGATAAACCTCACAGTCTGACCCTTTTCTAGCAGGGAAGGGGGTTAATCTGCCCTTTCGGGGTCTGTGGAAGCCAGCAGGGTGGGTGGGTGGTGTTTCAGGACAAGGACAGTCCCTCCAGAGCATCCCCCAGGGAGACCTGCAGGGGCCGGGGGGCCATCAGACCCCTACAGATAACAGGCTCCCAGTCCTGCTGGGATGGAGTGGTAAACGAACTGGATTTCTGGGTCCGGGGGCCCGACTGTAGCCCACCGCCCAGTCTGGCTGGACCCAGGGGCTTGTGCCGCGTTCCAGGGCCGTTGAGGCTGTGTCCAGGGGAGGACAGCAGCCACCACAGGCGGGCCTCCCCCCCCAGGGAGAGACCCAGGGGCTGTCTTCCACAGCTCCCTAGCAAGTGTTTAACCTCCACCCTCTTTCTCTTCTTGTTGCAGAGGCCCTGGAGATGGTTTTTATGGTGGCCAAGCACTCAAACGCAGCTATCGCCGAGATGGTGAGTGCCTATCCCAGCTGGCAGTGTCTTGTGGCTCGTGGCACAGTGATTTGCCGGATTTCCTTGTGGCCTCATTGCTGTGCGACTCAGTGGACACAGCCATGCCCTGAGCAGGACAGGAGCACTGTGGGTTCAGCAGAAGAGGCTGGATTCTGTTCTTGATGACTGACCCCATCACCCTGGGAAAGTCATGTCTGCAATATCAGCCAGGATGTGACCGGCTGTTTGAGGCTGGGAGCTGCTCTCGAAGATCAGTCTGGGGTGAGAGTGCTGTGCCACCTCTCCCAGTACTCAGCAGCTGGCCTGGGAGGCGGGGATGGAGGGGACCCAGGGTTGTGGCTGCTCAGCTCCCCACACGGACAGGTCCCTCTGCCTCCCTCAGGAACGGCTGCAGAACCTCTGGGTGGTCTACCAGCGGCTGGGCCTCGAGGATGACATTGTGGATCCCTCCAACGAGCTGATCAAGGAGGGGCCGATCCAAAAAATCTCCACCCGCAACAACAGCACATCGGAGAAGTACCTGTTCCTGGTGGGAGCTGGGATGCCCAGGGAAAGGGGCAGGGGGCAGATAAGATGGGAATGGGGAGAGGGGCAGCGCAGCCTGGACGGGGTGTCGCTGGGTCATCCCTGCACAGAGGGGATGAATTCAGAGCTGGGGGATGACATCCCCTGGGTGCAGGGCACCCTGTACGGGACGTGGTTGGGAACATGCTGATCCCTGGGGGTCTGCCACGCTCCCAGAGTGCTCTGCCTCTGCGGGGGGGAGAGGGCTGGGGCAGGAGCAGTCACTCGGTAGGCTGGATTCTTCCCAAGGGCCTGCTCAGCCCCAGGGGGGTGGGGGTCCTAGGTCCCAGGGAAGCCCCCAGCCCTGAGCACCAACCAACCCTCTTCCCCTCCCTGCCCAGTTCAACAACATGCTGCTGTACTGCGTGCCCAAGGTCATCCAGGTGGGCGCTGAGTTCCAGGTCCACCTCCGCATCAACGTGGATGGCATGAAGGTCAGACAGGCACCTTGTCTTTGTGCTTCCCCCAGGCCGCGGCTTCTCCAAAACGCGCCCTGCTCTGGGTGTGATGTGGCTGCTGCCCTGCGCTTCCTCGGAAAGGAGGGAGGGGCTGGAGCCGGGGGTGGCTTTGTGGGTGAGGAGGGCTGGCTGCTATACGCTGATCTTCTTAAATAGCAGCGAAATCTTGTGCTTGTGGGATTGAAGGGACTGAAGGGCTTGTGCCTGAGGGAAGTCCCTGTCCCCCGCATCATGAAGGAGGGTCCCTGTGTGCTGGAGGTGGGTTCAGTTGCTCCACATCCTTTCTTCGGTCTCTCTCAGGTGCAGGAGCTGAATGACACACAGTTCCCTCACACCTTCCTGGTCTCGGGAAAGCAGCGGACGCTGGAGCTCCAAGCCAGGTAAGGGTGAGGGGGGAGGGTTCTGCAGACCCTCAAGGAGGAGGGACAACGGCTTATCCACCTCCCTCTTTGTACCCAGGTCTGAAGAGGAGATGAACGCCTGGATCAAGGTACCACCGAGCGCTGGGAGAGGCGGCACACCTTACTCACCCCAGCTGGATGTCCTGTGTCAGGGGCAGCCCCCACAACTGCCCCTCCAGCCCTGTCTTCCCCTCTAGGCCTTCCAAGATGCCATTGACAGGAAGGAGAAGAGGACTGAGACCTTTAAGACAGCAGTACCTGGGCTGGAGGCGGGCACCCCCGCGTTGAAGGTAACCCTCCTGCCCTCCTCGTGCCTTGTCTGCCTCCAGCACCCCCTCTGCACAGCAGCTCAGCAGAGCCCACCAACAGAGCTGGAGGGAGGCTGCGGGTGGGGAGAAGGACTGAGGAGAGGAAGGGGTGAGAGCAGAGGGGCTAAAGCCTCCTGGCCCGTGGCTAGCAGGCCCAGCAATGCAGTCTCCCACCCCCAGACAGAGGAGCTGGGCCGCCGAGCTCCACAGTGGGTGCGAGACAACCTGGTGACCATGTGCATGCGCTGCAAGGAGCCCTTCAATGCTATCATGCGCCGGAGACACCACTGTCGAGCTTGTGGATACGTGAGCTGCCTCGTCTCCCCCTCTTCCCTCCCTCCTGGCCCGCTCAGGTGCTGCTGGGGCAGGAGCTCACCTCTCCTACACCTTGGACCCCTTTCCCCGGGCTCAGGGTTGCTCCTGCCCCTTGGCTCCTCCTGGAGTTGTCTCTGGGATCCCCCAGCCCTGCGCCAGTCTCACCAGTGTCCCTGTCTGGTGGTTGTAGGTGGTGTGCGCTCGCTGCTCTGACTACAAGGCCGAGCTACAGTATGATGGGAACCGCCTGAACCGCGTGTGCCAGGAGTGTTACGTCTTCCTGACGGGCCACTTGATGCTTGAGGACCGGGAGGGGAAGCACAAAGGCATCCTGGAGGTGAGCGCTGCCCCTCTCTGCCCACCCTCCCTGGGCCCTACTCCCCTGTCCCTGTCCCTCTGAGCTCTGCCACCCACCCTGGTCCCCAGCCTCGCTGGCACAGCCTGGCTGCGCGCCTGCAGCGGGAGGGGTGGGAGTCGCTCCTGCAGCACTTGGAGGGTCCCTGCTAACTGCGGGGCTGGTGGATGAGCTGAGCGCCCTCCCTCCTGCTCTGAGCCCAGGACTGGGCATCCAGGGCTCCCCCCGCTACAGGATCTCAGCGGGACCCTCACAGGCAGGACCACCCCTCACCTGCCCCTGGTTTGGGGGGTTTTGTGGAGCAGGCGGTGAATTCCCTAAGAAAGGACCTTCACGCCCTTTCTGCTTCCCGCACTGGCTATTTAGGGATTTTGGGGGGGTTTTTTGACAGAAGGGAGCTGCAGAGGTATCAGGCAGGAGTTTGCTGTGCAGTTCCCTGCAGCTGTTGGACAAGAACGGCAAGGGGGGCATGCGGGGCTGGTTCGTGATCCCACAGGATGATCCCCTCGTGCTGTACATCTACGCGGCCCCCCAGGTAAGGCCCAGCTCAGCACCACCTGCGAGGGACATCCCGGTGTGCCCATCCCCTGCCTCTCACCGCCGTCTCTGCTCTTGGCAGGACATCCGAGCCCACGCCTCCATCCCGCTGCTGGGCTACGAGGTGAGGGACCTGCCGCAGGAGCACTCCCGCCACCTCTTCCAGCTGGCACAATCCCGGCAGCTCTACACCTTTGTGGCCGACACCGAGGAGCTGAAACGGCGCTGGATGAGGGCCATGGCGCGCTCCGCCGCAGGCATCACGGACCTGGAGGAGGCTGAGGACGTGGACTCCTGCAATGAAGCAGAATGAGGCCGTGGCCACCTCCTGGGCTGCCTGGTGGGTCAGACCTCCCCCTGCCCGTCCCGCTCACGGCTGGCTTCGGGCAGGTCCCGAACCTCTGCGTTTTGGGGTTTCCTCACGTAAAGGACAAGGTGGGGGCACATTTGCCACCGCACAGACGAACCAGATCCCCCTTCCCCTTCCTCTATGCTCTCTGCACCGGCCGGAGGCGATGGGGGTCCCCGAGCCGTGAGGTGGAGGGAGAGCCAGGGGGTTTTGGGGGGCCTGCGCCCCTGCGGCCCGGCTGTCCCCAGCGCGCTGTGCTGTGCCGTACCGCCGGCTGCCGCGCGGGGGCAGCACCGCCTCAGCCTTCCTCCCGGCCCGGCTCCGGCCGGGGGATGCCGCAGGGGGGATGCCCACCTTTGGGAAAGCATCTTCGGAGCTGGGACTGCTGCGATAAATCCTACCTGCAACCCCCCTGTGCGGTCCAAGGAGCATTTTTTTTTTTTTTTTTTTTGGGCGGGTGGGAGGGTATTTACCAGAGCGCCCTGTGGAATTGTCACTGGGGCCCCACATCGCCTTACCCATAGCCAGCCCCGGTCTGGCACCCTGCAGAGACCCAGTTTGTAGGTCACCCTCACCTGGCTCAGGGCCCCTAGTGCTGGATTTGGGATGTCCCTCTCCCAGCCTGTCACCGCTCCTGGCCTCACACTGCTGCAGTCCCACGTGTGGGGGTACCCCTTAACCACAGACACCCCCAGCCTGCGGTGCTGAGCCAGCCCACGCTCCCATCACAGACTTACCGTGCAGCCCATCCTGCTCACGAGCACCTTCCACCCTCGTATGTCTCTTGGTCACTCGTTTCCTCGGGAGGAAATGCTCTGGGACAAGGCTGGGTCACACAGGTGATGCTGCTGCACTGGTGCTGAGCAGCAATGCTGGGGCGACACGAGGGAATTCCCCTTTCCATCGTCAGCGTAATGAGCACCTCTGGTCATTTCACACAGCGCTGTGGGCTGCAGTCCCACGTTTTTCTCTCTGCATCCTCCTTAGCTCCCAAAAAATGTTGCCCAGGCAGAAGTTGCCTCTTCTGAGCCCAGCAGAGGCTGAAATGGGATGCGGGAGCCTGGTGCGTGGAGCTGCGGGAGCCCGCTATCCCAGGCAGGCAGGGAGGGCTCTCCCTAGCAGGCAGGGCTTGCTGCCTGCACCCGGATCACGCAGCGGCTCCAGCCCACCAGCCAGAAGCACAGCACCCTCGGGCAGAGCCCAGCAGCGTCACAGGCTAAACGGATCCATGGGCAGTGGGAAGCGAGTTGGAGCCAGACGCTGCAAATGGGGACAACCCGCAGGGAAGGGATGGGGGCGCAAAGGTGAATCGTAGCCATCAACACTCTGGGGGGCTTTGGGAGCCTGGAAAAAGCTGTGAGCATCATCCTCCTCTATCTACCCATCTCAGCTCATCCCAGGAAAGGGCAAACTGGCAGCTTCATCTCCTCCAACTTGAGAGACACCATCATGGAAGGGGGAGAAGAGCTAGATGTCAGGGGGAGAGCTCTGCCGAAGCAGTTGTCCCTCAGGGTGCCACCCACTTTGGGGCTGAGCCCAGAAGCAACCAGCTTCCACCCCAAACCCACCCTCACCTCCCACCACCGCCTCATGTGAAGGGGAATCCCCAGCACCCAAGGAAAAGCCGGGCAGCACAGGGTGCTGGTTGGGGAGGGGGAAAAAGCAGGCAAAGGGGAAGCCTGCGGGGCTGGAAGGCTCTGCATGGTGGCCTTCCGCCTCGGCGTCACCTCTGTGTCACTGAGGAACAAAACAAGCCTGGAGCGTGGAGCTGCCCTCAGCCTGCAGCTCATGAATGGGCCTAAGAATAGATTTCCTGTTTACTGACCAGAAATCACTTCTGGGGCAGAGGGCACCTGGGTGCTATTTTTACCACCTCCTGCCCTTCTCCTTCCCAGCCCCCAGCCACCCTCGAGCACCACTGCCCCGCTGCAGCACCCATATGTGTCGCGGGAGAGGGGTTGCTGGGGACAAGAGGTGACCGAGGGGTGATGGGGCACCAGGCAGGTTACTCAGCATCGTGCCATCCCCGAAGGCACCTGCCTGAAGGCAGCGTCACCCGGCATCCCCGAGCATCCCTAAAAGAGGCTGGTGGGAGACCCACCTCACTGGGGAGGGATGTGTGTGTGTGTGTGTGTGTGTGTGTGATTCCCCTACTCTGCTTTTCTAGTTAAATTTAAAAAAGGAGGTTTTAGCACCCCAGACGTGGTGCAAACGCACTGATGGATTTTTCTCTTCCTGTGTTTTTTTGGTCCCCTGGCTGCGTCGCGGCGATGGTCAAGCAGAGTGGTTTGGCCTCTCACTTCCCCGCGTAGAAAGTGAAACCCGGTGCAGAAGTCGCGCAGTTTCCTATTCTTGAGAATGAGGAAGGCTCCGAGGCCATTTACTGGAATCCCCCCGGCCGCAGCCCTCCCCGCAGCCTCTTCTTGTAAGCACTGACCAAAATACCCCATGAAACCCATGCGCCGCCGTGGGGGGCCGGGCCACCCCTCGTTGAGAAAACCCAGCCCACGGCAGGGGAACGGGCGCGGGGCAGCCGGCACCTTGGGAGGCGTCACTGTGCCATGCTCATCCCAAATCCCGCGCTACGGGAAGGGGGATGCGGAGAGGGTCAAGGGCATGGAGCGAGCAGAGAGGGGGCCGCCAGGGGCACGGAGGAGTAGGGGTGTGCCGTGGTTCCCCCCGGCGCCCTGCTGCGGGGCTCGGTCCGGTGTCACCTCCCCCTGCTCCCCACGCACGGGCTCGGCGGGTCCCAGGGCCAGTTCCCCCACGTGCCCCCCAAGCGCGGGGGCAGGATGGGGACCACATGGGCCTGAAGGACCGCCTGCCCCCAGCCTGCAGGGCTGCTTGGGAGCTGCTCTGTGGGGCGGGGGCTTTTGCTCTATAGGGACAGGCTCTATAGGGGGTTTCTTTACAGGGTATTCACTCCCTCTCTATAGAGACTGCTCTATGGGCGTATTCTCTTGCTAACTGCAGGTCCCTATAGGGGCTGCGCTCTGCTGTGTGAGATGGAGTTCCCTGCCCTATAGGGGCTGGTCTCTAGGGGGTTGCATCGCTGCGGCAGCTCTGTAATGCCTGGGCTTGGGTTGTGTAGGAGCTGGGCTGCATAGGGAGCGGGGGGGGGGCTCGTCTTTTCTAGGTGTTGGGCTCCACAGGTTGCTCTGCTCTAGAGGGGCTGTGTCCCCCACAGGGGCTGTGCCCGCCGGTGCTGAGCCCGCAGCCCCACGGGCTGTTCTGGCAGCGTGGCCCTCGCCGCAGCGCCGCGGGGCTGGGGCTGGGGCTGCGCAGGCCGGAGCTGCGGCAGCATGGCCTCTCCCCGCCGCGCAGCCTCGCCAGCCCATGGGGGTTCCGCTGCGCCCGCCGAGCGCTTTAAATAATAGATACACCGAGGCCGAAGGCAGCCGCAACGCAGCCCTGCCCCAGAGCACCGCTCCCGCCATGCCCCAGGCTGCGGGGGGGCACCTGGGACCCCCATCTCCCCCGAGGCTGGGGGCACCCCCCTGGGTGGGGGGATTTAAGGATGGGAGATGATGCTAAATGACGAAAAAATATCTATGATGCCCTCTCCCCCCAAAAAGGGACAGCCAGGATTGTGCAACCTTAGGGCTGGGGGACCCTCACCCTGCTCTACACCCACCCCCCCAAACCCCCCAGGCAGCAATGCAAGGCAGGAGGGGGTTCCCCAGCATCCACCCAGCTGCACCCCCTCTTTGCATTGCAGGGTGTCCCTGGGCGTGGGGGGACCTTGGCGGGGGGTGTTGCATCTTCCACCTCCTTTTTGGGGGCCCCCGCGGGCTGCTGGCAAAGGGCGTTTCATGCAATTGAGAACCAGGTCGTGCATCTCGCGTCTGGCGAGGCGGGAGGTGTTTCCCAGTGGCGCAGGAATTTGCTGTTTGCGCCTGTGTTGCAGGAGGCTGGGGGAAGGAAGGAGGGGGGGGGGGCTGCTGGCAGTTGTTATTATTTAATTTTATTTTCCTGCCTCCATCCAGGAATCTCTGCAATGTGCCGGCTGCTCCCCGGGAGGCTGGGGCGGCCGTGAGTCACTGCTGCTGCTGGAACGTGACTCAGTCCTGCTGCTCTCCCCGGCAGGACATGACCAGACTGCCAAAGCCAGGGAGAAGCCCCAGCGCAGCCGCCTGCCCGCGCCGGTGGGCGAGGACACGCGAAATCCCCCTGGAGAGCTCAGCCCCTGCTGAGGATATCCCTGCTGGGGCTATCGGCCCATCGCCGTGGAGCAGGACTCAGGCTGGGGGGGGGCCAGAATGGCCTCTTTTATTTTTTTATTATTTTTTTTCCCGCCCCCTCCTTTTTTTTTTTTTTTTTATATTTTCCCAGCCAGGAAAACCCTCTCCACCCACGCCAGCTCAGCCAGCCGTGCATCGCCATGGGGCTGTGGGTACCTCCCTGGGGTTTTGCTGCCCCATCTTCCAAGCCGGGCCCTATGGGAGAGCAGGGAAAGCTCCTGGCACTGCTCCTGCCCCAGTTCCTGTGCCTCAGTTTCCCCATCCGATGGGGAGCGGAGATTTCCCCGTCAGGGAGCGGGATGGGGGTTACTTCAGGTTGCGCTTCGAGGTCGGTGAATAGCAGCTGCGGGGGGTTATTATTAATATGAACAGCCAGGCTCGGTCAGGGCTCAGGTGGCGGGGAGGGACGGGGGTGACGTGGAGCAGCCCTTGAGTCACGGGGCAGGAGCAGGGGGTGGCCGAGCCCTGCGCTGAGCCCCGACACGCTCGCTGCACCCCAGGGCTGTGACAGCCAGAGGCTGAGGCCACCCCACTCATCCCACCCAGGGCTGGGTGGTGCCGGGCACGAGCCCTTCTCATCCTCCCGCTGCTGCTGCGTGGGGAAAGGGGCTGCGGGCATGGGAGAGCAGCGGAGGCGGCCACGGGGCAGAGCTGAGCGCGGGGATGCTTGTCACACCTCAGGCCCGCCGTGCCTGCGTGGCCGCAGCTGCCTCTGTCAGCCGTGATTGAAAGCCAAGCCAGGCTGGCAGGCCTTCTCTGTGATCTTGTTAATTAAGAAATACATTTAATTAGCAGCACCCCAGCTGTGACTCAGCTAATCATCATGATCGAAACAAGAGCCGGACTCCAGCACCAGAGCACGGCAGCGCCAAACCCCCCCACCGGCCGCAAGCCCCCGGCTCTGCCGTGGGACCCCGTCGCCCGCCAGGCACAGCCCGATGCCCCCCCGGAGTTTTGGGGTGAGTTTTCCCCTGGGCAGGTTGGTGCTGAGTCCATCCCCACGCAGCACCGCACACACAGGCAGGGTGTCAGCCCCACCGGGGGCAATTACCCATTGCCACACTGCAAATAATCATATTAATAACGCATGTACCGTGCTATAAATAGTCTCGATAATAACACCCTGGACTTTCCAGGAATAGATCATCAAAAATGCGGGGAAAGCCATTCCCCACAGCCTGGGTTGCAGATGGGGAAACTGAGGCACGGCCGGTTTGGGGCACAACTCTCACCCACTGCACCCAGCCGTCTGCCAGGCAGCTGTGGAATTTGCTCCCGAATAAACCGTCATGTAAATGAGCCCTTATGTATATTTATGGGCACCGTCCTGCCAGCTGGAATCTAATAGGGGAGAAAATAAACTGGGAAACTGCCTGGAACAGGAGGGCGGCGCTTCACACCTCGGCCCCACGCCCCGCTGGCGCTGCCAGGAATGGGTGTCTGTCTGTCCTGCTCCCTGGGGTGGCTGTCACTGGGCTTGGGTACCCAGCCCTGCACCCTGGGGTGCCCAGCCCTGGTGCTGAGCGCCCGGGTCCCCGGGTCCCGGGGTGCCCAGGGAGCTGATAGCGGGTGCTCTGCAGCTGCTGCGGGTTTGGGGGGCTGGAAAACGTGGGGGTGTTGCGGCAGGTGAAGCTGCAGCACATTTGGCATCCTTGGGGGGTGGGGGTTGGTGCTGGCACAGGGGTCCCTCCCTGCTGCAGGTGGCACCGCTGTCCCCAGCGCTCCTGACGGGTGCTCCTTCCCTGCTGCGTGCGCGACGCGCACACGTGTGTGCTTGTGCATGCGTGTGCATGGGGGTGTGCCCATGCCTGTGCACGCAGCAGTGCCACGCCAGCGCTGCAGGGTGCAGAGCACCCAGGGGCGGCCGCAGCAGCGGGGCCAGCGGCAGCACCCATGGCGGGGGGGCAGAGCCGCGCACCCAGGGGTGCCCTCGCCCGGGTTTCCCGCAGCCTCCGCAGCGGCACCGGGCGGGGGAGCGGGCGGCAGCCGGCGGGAGCGAGGCCGATTAGGGATGCAGACAGCGCATCGCCTGATGTCTTCCCGTCTCAAGAAGACAGCGCAGGCCCACGTGGCCACCCCGCCACCAGCCTCCCCTCGGCACCCCACACCTCGGTGGGTGCCCCATGCCGGGGGCAGCCCCACTGCCCGTGACCGGCTTTTCGGGGCGCGGAGGCAGCGGGTGGCACGGGGACGCGGTCCCTTGGGTCCCAGCAGGTCATTAAGGGATGCGATGGTGCCAAGGCCGGGTGTCACCCTGCAGCCATTTGGGGGGGGGGATTCCTCCCTGTGAAGGGAGGTCGGCAAGGCCGGGGGGGTCGGAGCAGAGATGCTGGCGGGGCTTCGTGCTGCAGCACCTCTCCCTCCCTCCCTCCTGCTGCTCCTGAGCGCTCGCCGCCGTGATTCCCTGCAGCAGGCTAAAAATATCCCCGGGAGCTGCCGCCGCACACCGGCACTTGGAGGTGGTTATAAATAACCGGGGGGGGGGAGCTCGTGCTGGCCCCGCATCGCTCCGGCCCTTCCCGGCTGCTGCGGGAGGGGGTTGCAGCCCCCGTCCTCGCTGTGCTGCCGGGGGGGTGGATGGACGTGGAGGCGTGCGGGGAAATGGAGACGGAGTAGCCTCTGCCCCTGGGCTGGGGGGGGAAACTGAGGCACAGGTGGGGCTCTGCTGGGGTGGGGGAGGGGAAGCGATGGGCCCGTTTGCCGTGATGCCAGGGGAGAGGGGATCAGCAGGGCGGGGGGGACACACACACACACAAACCCCTGCGCTTGTGTCACCCTGAGGCACATCCGTCTGCCTCAGCGATATCCCTCTGCAGCAGCTCCATCCCCCTGCAGCAGAACCGGCCTCCAGCACCCAGCGAGTCCCTCCGTGCTGGATGTGTCCCTTTGCACCAGCTCCACCCTGCTGCCTTGGATCCATCCTGCTGCCTTGGATCCCTCCTGCTGCCATGGATCCCTCCTGCTGCCTTGGATCCATCCTGCTGCCTTGGATCCCTCCTGCTGCCATGGATCCCTCCTGCTGCCTTGGATCCATCCTGCTGCCTTGGATCCATCCTGCTGCTTTGGATCCCTCCTGCTGCCATGGATCCCTCCTGCTGCCATGGATCCCTCCTGCTGCCTTGGATCCATCCTGCTGCCTTGGATCCATCCTGCTGCCATGGATCCCTCCTGCTGCCGTGGATCCATCCTGCTGTCTTGGATCTGTCCCCCTCCATCCGATCCAGCCCCAGACCACGACTGCCTCTCTCTTCCCACACCGCCCTCCCTGGGGTGGGGGACGAGCTCTGGGGACCAGCTCGGGGGATCTGTCCCCTTCCCTCCCCCCTCTCCCTCCCACAGTGCCCCGCTCCCACCTCTGATCCCTGCACCGAGCTGGGGCAGTTCTCATGCCTGCGCACCTCGAGCAGCTCCACATCATGGCCAGCTTCCTCCAAGGCCACTGGAACGGGCTGCAGGAGGGGGGTCCCATGCAGGAGGGGGGGTCCCAGTTCGGTCCCATCACCCTGTTAGGGCTGAGCATCCCAGGGGAGCCCCCTCCCGCCGTCCCTCCCTCCTCGCTCCCGTTCTCGACGCGTCCCAGCCCACCCCGGCAGAGCTGCCAAGGCACAGGGCAAACGGGGACAAGCCGGGAGAGAGAGTGATTCTTGCGAGCGTTTATTTTCCTCCATCAAAATCCACCAGCCGGAGAAAGCAGCAGGGGGGAGGATGGGGAAACCCATCAGATTTCACGGGGGATGCTGCCGCCCCCCGTGCCGCCGCTGTATTTATTTCCCCCCCCTCCCCGTAACACATTTCATGTCGGCCCCGTAACGAAGCAGAGTAATAAATATCAGGGTGCTGGTAAGCGGTGAATCACCGCCTGCTCCCGGCACTGACACGCCGCGGCTCACGGCGCTTCTGTCCCCAGCTCTGTCCCCCCACCAGCCCCCCGGGTCCCCAGGCAGCCAAGCCCCCCCGTCCCCGGGTCCCTGCCACAGCCAGGCCACCGGGCAGCTGCAGCCACGCACAAACATGTTTGGCCACATTTCCCTGGCTCCCGCCCCAGGCTGGTGCTGGGAATCGGCTCCAAAAAACATGTTTTGTGGGAAGGGACCCGCTCGGTAGGAACATTTTGCCAGCTGATGGGAGGCTGCGGGAGACCCAGGGATGCTCCTCCCTGCCCGGGATGCTGGGGGTGGCCTCATGCTGGACCCCGCAGTCGGTCACCCCATCCCAGCGTTGTCCCCAGTGTGCCTAACTGGTTCCAGTGGGTTCATCCAACCCTGGGGCAGATGTCCCGTTTTCCAGCCCCACAACCCTCCAGCCCCGGGTGCTGCCACCTCCCCGCACCCATCCTGCACGCCTTGGCCTCAGCCAGCTGGTCCCTGTGGGATGGAGGGGGTTTCCCTCCCCGCCAGGTCAGCATGTCCCCTGTTGAAAAGCCGAAGTGACACATCTGTAAAGCGCAACCACTGGCAGGACGCCCTGGGCTCAGCGAGCACCTCCCGCCAGCCTCCCAGCACCGATCCCCTCCAAAGCAGCTCCCCCGGGACCTCAGACCCACCCTGGACCCCACTGCTGCAATGGGGCCAGCACATCTGGGAGGCACATCTGGGGCCGTGCAACTCGGTGTCACCCTCGGTGGCGAGTGACAGCCCATCCCAAGAGCCGGGGAAGTGGCATGGTCCCTGCGAGCTGGAGTTCAAAGTCCCCCCAAGCGGCTGATCCCCTCCACAAGTTACAGAAGGTCCTTGGACCTCGTGAGCAGCTGGTGTGAAGCTGTAATTACCTTAATTAGCTCTGGGATTGCATTCCCTCCCCGTGCTAATTTCGTTTCTACAGTAACCAGCCCGAGAGGTGTGCATGAGCTCGGAGTGAGACGGAGACAGGAGCCCCAGCAGCCAAACCAGGCACCCCGAAACCACCCCGAAACCAGGGGCCACCCCCACACCCCCACCCCCCCACCCCCCAGGGGCTCAGCCAGCCCCGCTCTCCCCACGCAGAGGTTCCAGAGGCTCCTCAGTGTTTCCCACCATCTCAACAGCGTCATTTGCTGCTGGGAGCATCCACCCGGCTCCGGGAAAGGGACCGGCTGGGGGGAGCGGGACTGGAGGCTGATGGTGCCCAGAGGCACAGGTGGATTCAGGAGCAGGCAGAGCCTGGGCTCCTTCCCTGCTGCTGGTATTTGCTGTAACCCAATATCCCCCTGATGTAAGAGCCATTTGGGAGGAAACCATAAAAGCTTCAGGAAATGGGTATTAATTCACGTCGTGGCAATAAAAGGGAAGGAGGGCTCCCGGGCAGCGTGGCCGCCTCGGGGCAGCGAAGGCAAGTGGGGCTGGGGAGCACAACCTCTGCTGGGCAATCTCGGAATGGATCCCCCCATAACTGGGAATTACCCACTCACCCCCCGAGTGGTTTCGGACAGAGAGGGGGTGGCTGCAACATGGGAGCACTGAGGTCTCACCTGGCTGACGCATTGCCGGCCCCTTGAGCCGAGGATTTGTTTGGAGCTGGAGCGTGGCTCGGGGCGACTTTCTCGCCCTGGAAATTTGGAGTGGGTCCAGCTCTTCCCCTGCAAATGCCAAACCCTCCGCTGACCGCATCCCTCCCTGATGCCAACCGGCCTTGGCACGGCGACAGTGACCCCCCAGCACGGGCAGGGGCCGGGGCTGCTCCTGACCATCGACTGAGCAGGGGGAAGCCCCACGCTCCCACCCTGCGCAAGGGCAAGGACCAGGCGATTCCAGGGCCATGCTGGTCCGTTCCGCAGCCGTCCCTGAGGCGGGCATCATCCTGCAGCAGAAAAGGCCCCTGGACTGGGCAGGATCCATCCTGCTGCCTGGGGAGGGAGTGGGGCGATGCCTTGGGAGCCCCAGGAGGGATGCGTGGGGGGGTGCCCTCCCCTCCACCGCACAGGGAGCCCTGGGCTTGCCGTGCAAGTGGAGCTATAAATAGTGCTGGAAAGCAGGTTGCCACTCTCCTGTCGCTCCACAAAGGATTCGGCAGCCCAAAAAGCCAGCAGGGCCCGGGGAGGGGGGGCAGGAGGGTGCACAGCAAGGAGCACGCTCCTGCTCCCTGTTTCAGGCATCCGAGAGCAGCATTTCCCGGGACGGATTTCTCCCCGGCGGCGGGCAGCAGCAGCAGGACGGGCGGCGGAGGCGAATTTCGCTGAGTGGTTGCTTTTTAAAAATAACTCTGCCTTTGTCAGCAGGTCAGGGTTGCTCCAGATTGAATAATCGCAGCCGCCCAACCCTCCCCTGCTCCCGGGTGCTCGCTGGCAGCCCCAGCCCAGGATGCATCAGGCAGCTGCTGGACCACGGCCGCTTCGCCACCATCAGTGTCCCCAGGGGCTGAGCATCTCATGGGGGACAAGATGCTCTGCGTCCCCGGCCCTGCTTCCCCGCAACCCAGCCCAAAAGCTGCTGCTGGTGGTGATGCCCTGAGCTGGCATCCGCAGGGCTGGGCGGGGGGGGGGAATGGGGGAGCTGCGGGAGGAATCAGGGCGCGTGGGGACGGAGCCGTTGGGTGTTTGCTGAAATGACTGACTCATGCAGTAATTACGCCTTAAATGTGAGCACGTTTTTGCAGGGATGAAAGCTGCTCACATGAGCCGAGGCAGAGAGCTTGCCCGTTCTCCCCCCACCGAAGGCTCTGCCCCAGCCGCCGCCGCAGCAGGGAAGGAACAGATCCAGGCACCTTCCAGCGGGAATCGGGAGCAGGGAACGTGCCCCAGCTCTGGGGCAGCAGCTGAAGGATGGACAGGAGCGGGGTGATGGGGGAAACCTGGGGCAGAACGGACAAGTGGCTGGGGAAGGAAGGTGAAATCCTGCGAGAAAACCATGACGGCAGAGCGGTGCCTTCGGCTGAATTGCAGCGAAGCCAGTGATGCTCCGACTGGGCACGGCACGGCACGGCACAGGGACACCTGCGTGGCACGGTTCGAGGGCTGGGCTGGCTTCCAGGCAGGCAATGTTTGGAAAGAGATGAAGCAATTTGGCGGCACCAGCTGAGACTGGACACCTACGGCGTTGGGAGGGGGAATAAAGCACATGGGAAGGAAAAGCTGAAGCGCCAACGGCAGCGAGCTCAGACCGGGGCTGGCTTCTGGCAAAGTCGATTCCTAAATTCTTGCAACTGGAGAAATACTGCCTGCTGTGGGGAAAATGGAAACGGGCTCTGTCTCAGTGGCCAAAAGAGGGGCTGAGGGCAGGAAAGCAGCTCCCTGGGATCGTCCTCGCTGCTGAGGGCACCAGGGATGCTGTGCTACCTGGGGCTACGCCACACCGAAAGGATGCTAAGGAAAATGGGGAGGGGGGAATGAAACCCCCCCAGCCACATCCCTTGTCCTGTCCCAGGCACGATGGGGACAAGGGGCTGAGCCACCTGCAGAGGCCAGACTGCCTCTGGACACCTGGGGACCCCCCAGAGAGCCCTTGTCCCCACCCCAGTCTCTCTTTGGGGCAGCTTGGGAGCAAACGCTGGTGTTGCGCAGATAAATCCCGGTCGGGGAAGGAGGCGGGTGCAGCGCAGAAACTGCAGGTGCCTTATTGCTCCCTACAACGACACAGGCCATGGTGGCTGGGGAGATGCCTGCTTGGCTGGGACTCCATCAGCGGGACACAGGAGGGTGGAAAACAGGAGACACTGCAAAGGGGTTCAGCCTGCTCGGAGCTGCTGTTTGGGCTCCCCTGGGGCATCTTCCCCTGATAAGAGAGTGGTGACAGGCTCAGCATCCTCATGCAGCCATCCTCATGCACCCTTTGCCAAGCTGGCGGGGACGCAAGTTCTTCCCGTCGTGATGCTGTCGCCAGAGTGAATGCCAACGGCGGGGCCAGATCTCACAGAGAAATCATCAGCCTTGTTCAGGTCTGATTTACACCCCGGAGACGCTGCTGCACTCGGTAAAGCTGCCACTGATTGATAGCAGCGCGACAGCATCCCACCCCACGCCATCTGCATCCTCCCCCGGCACCCAGGGACAGCCCCACGCCACCCGCCCTCCCGCAGCCCCATCTGCCCGTGATGGCATCGCCCCACGGAGCCACCCCTACCCCGCCACTGCCACCAGGACACGGGGGTGATGCTCCCCAGCACCCTGCAGCACCCTTGGCTGCCTCCATCCCCATCAGACTGCGGTGGGACTGCACAACCTGCTGCAATCCCTGCTCGGAGGAAGCATCACCAGGGTCCACTGGCCCCCTCGCTGCGGTACCCGGTGGGTACCGGCTCTGCCAGTGGCTGATCCAGCAACGAAGCCGCGGGGACCTTTCCACATCCCCATCACACATCTGCAGGCGCTCCCTCCCTCATTGCAAAATGCCTCCCCGAGACCTTCCCATTAAAATCAAACCCTTCAGCACGTTGGCGTTTGGGGTCCCCACTGGGGATGGGGTGCACTTGCCCTCCCAGCCCTCCTCCTCACCCACCCAACCCCCCCCCCACCATTTCAGAGGTGAGAAAGGAAATCGCAGCCTTGGTTTTCCTTCTTTTTTTTTTTTTTTAAAAAAAATATCATAAAGGCAGGGAGCAATTTGGGATTGTGCTGCTGGTGGAGGGGCTGGCGGCATGCCGGCGCTCTCCAGGCTGGTGGGGAAAAACGGGGAGGGGGGATATAAAAGGTTTCATGCGGTGAGCTGGGCACTCAGGGAAGAGGCTGAAAGGGGGCGGTGAGTGCTTTGTATTTCATGCTTGAAGGCACCAAGGCTTTTACCAGCCTTCCCGCGATGATTTAAGACCGGCTGTGCGGTTCAGGAGGGGATCGGAGCCTCGGCTGGCAGCTCGGTGGGACCCCCCAGGTTTGCCCAGGGGGAAGCCTGGTCCCAGCCTGGAAATGCCCCAGCTAGGCAGGTACCAACTGGGTGCTTGTGGGGCAGCTGCAGAGTCAGTGGGGGCATCTCTGGGCCACGAGCCTGGTTTAGACATCTGCCCTGGGATGTGCCTTATGGCAGCGGTGACAAGCCCTGGTCACCGCTGTGCCCCCGCAGCCCTCCTGCTCAGCACCTCGTCTGCAGAGCGGGGGTCTCATCCATCCCTGCCCGCAGGGCTCATCCCTTCTCAGAGGGTTATTTACTGTTAGCGAGTGCGTTAACCCTATAGGGGTGGGTGGACATGGGTCGTGGGGTCTCTCTCACCCCCAGGTCCTCCCGAGCCGAGACTCCAAGAGGCAGAACCCCCCAAAAGCAGGTTATTGCCTCCCCAGGAGGGCTGTGCAAACGGGCACGGAGGGGCCTGCAGCCAGCTGCTCCCCGGCACAGGGACCTGGAGGGACCAGCTGCATCCCCCAGACCCATTTGCTCTGGAGGACGGGGTGCAGCCCACGTTTTGGGGAGCACATGAACCTCGATCTCACACTCCAGCAGCAACGCGTTTGGGACTGAGGTATTTGCTGCTTTCGCTGGCACAGCCCAGCAGCATGGGGTCCGTCAGACTGGTCCGTGCCCTGGGACCTGGCCCCTTGGGTCCCCCGAGGGCCCCCCAGGGCAGGAACATCTCCTCCAGGCCCCCTATTCCCCACCCTCCATCCCAGCCCCCTCCATCCCAGCTGTGGATCTCACAGCCCTGCCCCATCCCACCTTCCCAGCTGGCCTGGATCAGCCTGATCCCCCTCACCTCACCCACCCGGGGCTACATAAGCCCTGAGCAGCCCCAGCTGATTTTACCCACTGTGGACTTTGCTTTTTTTCTTTCTAATTCTGCTTTAAACCAGGCCTGTGGCTGCTTGTTGCCTGTGCCGAGGCTTTTTGGCTTCATCCTGGGTAGGATGTGGATGGGAAAGGGCTGGAAGAACCAGGGATGCTGCAAGGTAGGGTCAGATTGTGGCAAGCGAATGGTGCAAGAGGCAGCGGGTGCGTGGCTGCGTGCTGTGCTGCAAGGGGGCTGAGAGCAGAAAAGCTCCTGAAGGGGTGGCAGGTTTCTCTGCAGCTTGTGGCGGGGGGGGGAACTGGAAAGGAGAAGTGGGGGTGTGAGCAACGGTCACGCAGGACCTGAGGTCTGCTGGGGACAGAGGTGGGAAGTGTGAGCTCCCGGTCCAGGTTTGGGGGTGAGAGTGGCCGAGGATGGGGCTGGCAGCAGGGATGCGGGTGGGGGTGGTACCTGTGCGTGCGGGGGAAGCAGCAAGGGAGCACCTCGGTTTGGGATGCACCAGGATGGGGAACGGGAACAGCTCAGTGTCAGGGGGGGAACAGACCCTTGGGACACCCCCAGCGCCGCCAGTGCCTCCCGGCAGCCTGGGAAAGGGCACGGGGGCTTCAGGCCACCGCGGGTTTGGGGCAGGCAAGGAGCCCCGTCGCCGCAGCTGTGCTGGGGGCTTTATTGCAGGGAATTAAATGCCCGGTCGCTCCTGGCCAGCAGCAGGTGGGAGAGCCCTGGGTTCTGCCCCCCACCTCAGCCCCCCGGTGACCGCGCAGGGTGGGGATGCAGGGACCCCTTGCCAAGGGACAGGCAGAGCCGATAACCCCTGGCTGCCCTTCCCGAGCAGAGGGAGCCGCAGATAAAAGCACCGCAGGCAGAGCAGGGCTCAGCTCCAGGCCTGGCTTGGGCTGATACTGGCCCCAAAGGGCGACCTCTCCCCTGGGCTTGGCTCAGCCCTGCGGACTGGCCGCCTCCCCCTGCTTCACCCCAAATTCCCCGCTTGGTTCCCCCCTGGATAAGCAGCTTGCACCGCTCGGATTGACTCAGCTGATACCCCAGGCATGCCCTTCCCTGCTCTTCCTCAGCTTTGCCCACACTTTGGGGGGGGGTGTGTGTGTGTGAAATCCTCCTTATTATAAAAGGGAGAGGGGCAGCAATGCCCGGATCCGCTCGCAAACCCTTGCGAAAGCCTCCGGCACCGCAGGTCGAGCTGGCGAGGCCAGGAGGAGCTGGAGGGGGGTGAGCAGCTGCTTTGGGGATTATTAATGAGCAGCGAGTGATGGGAAAGGCGAGGATCAATTGAAACAAAGGAGTTCAATGGTAAAAAGAAACGTTTGTGGAGTAATGGGAGTCCATTTCTCCAGCCGACTGTCGGAAACGCATCCTGTTAAACATCCATCAATTATCCCAGCTTGCAAATGCATTAGAGTAATGAGGAATTATCCATCAAATACACTTAAAGCCAGTGCCCCCCTCTGCCAGCCGCCCTGCAAAGAGCCACTTCAGGAAGGGAAAATAGCCTGAAGGTGGATGGAAACTCAGGGGGGGCAGCGAGGGCTGTGTCCCCTGGAGCCTGGTCAAGCCCAGAGGATGCTTTCCCAGCTCCAGGGTCAGCTTCTGGGCCTGGCTGCCTCCCTCGGTACCCATATGCCTTCAGAAAACTGTGGTGACACTGGCTGGTGTCCCCCCTGGGCAGCCTGGATACCTGCTTTGTGCCTCAGTTTCCCCATCCCTCCTGTAACACTACCTGGGGGACACCCATGGGTGCTGCTCTGGTCCGTGCCATGTCCCCCGTCACGTCTCCTCCCAGGAACAGCAGTAGCGGTGAGCATGGTGTGTTTTCCGGTAGCTAAATTACTGGGAAACCCATCCTTTGTCACCACCTCCCCCTGCATCACCCATACCCCTCGCACCCAGCACGGACCCGTGTTGGCAGAAGGGGTTGTGGGGGGCAAAGGGCCTTGCAGCCCCTTAGGATGTCAACCCCTCAGCTGGGCTGGATAATCTGAGCAAAAATTAAAAGCATCTGGCAGGCAGGACCCTGCCCTGCCATCAGTGGGAAGGGGGTTCCCAGAGCCTCCATCACCCTGCCGGGGGCTGGGGAGCTGGGGGTCCGGTCCCTGCACATGCTGGGATGAACCTGTCCCCACAGCGGGCTCGGAAAGCAGCCAGGACACTGCCATTGAATCTGGGAAAATGAGGGATGTGTCCCGGCACGGGAGGCTGGAGGGTCTGGGGCTGGTGGTCCTGGGTGACTTTTTGATCCCTTTGATGCTGGATTTGGGGCCAGTTCAGGAGTTTTTCAACCCAGGTGATGCAACCTTGCAGCCAGCCCTTGGCCGAGGTTTCAGTGCCATGATGCGAGGGGACACGTCCTCCTCCCCAGGGACGGGGCTGGGTTTATCAGGGCGTTCCCCTGAAAGCAGGACTTGGGGAGCCGGGGCTGCTGTGTTGTGCTTTCGTGTGGATTCTCTGATGTCTGATGCTGTGGTTGTGGGCAGGCTCCTGCCGCTCCCTGCGTGTGGGGAGAGGACTGAAGAGCGAAAGTTGGAGTTTCTCCTGTCTGTGCACCTGCCTGGATCTTCTCAGCTCTGCAGGCACCGCTCGGTTTGGGGTTGGAAGTCTGTGGGAGGAGGCAAGTGGACAACCCGCTCAGTCGCAGCCTGTGTTTCTGTAAGGAATGGGGGAGACAAAAAACCAGAGTTCCTGGGCTTGTCCTTCCCAGAGTTGATATCTCCATCTCTCAAACCCCTCTGGCAGCCTCATCCAGGCTCAGCAGTTCCAGCCTGGGCTGGGTGCCAGAGCATCCCTCAATCTGTGGCTCGGCGGCAAGCTGAGCCTTCCTGGGAGAGCGCTGGGTCTGCCATTAGGTGTCACAAGAGCATCAGGTCTTTGCTCTTCCTGGGAAGATGAGCGGTGGCACGGGACAGGAGGGACAGGATGATGAAGTGGCCCTTGGGGTGGCACCTCAGAGCCGGAGATGCCCCGGGCAGGGGCGGTGAGCTCCAGCTGCTGGGAAGGGACCGCATGTCCCTCATGATGCCACCGTCATCCCTAGAGGTCACCAACCTTCTGCATGCAGCTGCTGCCCAGCTGTCCCCTTCCCCATCACCTCCTGGGTCTCCTGCCCTGGTGCTGGGGACAGGCGGGAGGTGGCAATGGGTCCCTTCTGTCCTGTGCTTGGCCCTTCGATAACCCGCTGGGGTTTATTGCACGAAAGCAAAAGCAGTGGCCGCTCTTGAGGAAGCGGCCGGCACTGGTGCCTCGCTCAGCCACGCAGCTCCTCCCTGCAGCCAGTCCCACGTGCAGCCAGTGTCCTCCCAGTATCCTCCCAGTATCCTCCCAGTGCCCTGTTGACACCAGGACTGAGACAGCTGCAAACATGCAGCGTGGTCCTCCCTGTTCAGGATGTCTCCAGCCGTGGAGGCTGTGAGGGCACGGCCAGGCAGGCTCTGGGTGCTCACCTGTGGAGGGAGGGATGCTCTGGGCTTTGTCCCCTCCTGGGATTCCTGCTCCGTGCTTGCTCCCGGCCCTGTGCCACCTCCAGGTGCCACACTCAGATAATCCTCCAGGAATTTGCAATTCTTCCCTCCAATGCCATTTCCCTCTTTAATTTTGCAGCACGACCTGAAACAAAGCTGCGTCCAGGGCTCAGCGCTTCGATAAGGCACCGCTGGGAAAAGCTTTTCTCTCCTCTCCAACGCCGGGCACAAAGCTGCGGTGAGCTGATAAAGCTGAAAACACCGGCTTCCCTGGGGGAAGGACGGGAGCAGGAGCCGCCTGAGGAGCATCTCTCCCCCTTCCCTCCCACCAGCTGGAAGGGACGGAGGTGGCCAAGCGGGAGAGCCCTGAGCACTGGGCTGGGACAGCTTCCCAGCTCCGGGTGACCTCCCAGCATCACGTCATCTCTTCCCCACTCGGAGAGGCTGAGTTCATGTCTGGCCTCCCTGGAGCTGGGGACTGCTCCTGGCCTGCCCGCCCCATCCCGTGCCCAGACGCCGGGGTGACGGCCACCTCGGCAGCAAGCAGCGTCTCGGTTGGGTTCACACCCCGGGTGGGCACTGCATCTCCCTCCTGCGGGATGTACCATCCCGGGGCGCGCTTGGCTCACCCCAAAACGCAGGACTCGCAGCCTCGAGTCGCCATCCCCTGGCACAGGGTGCCGCACGGCGAGGGGCTAGCGTGGCCATGCTTTCCCCGTGACTCACAGCATTCCTTGCAGGTCAACAGCAGCGGCCAGAGGACACCCCGACGACGGCCCTCGCCATCCCTGCCCTCCGCCTGAACTCTGCTGGAAAAGCAAACCTCCCTCTGCACCAGCTGCCGGGGGTCCTCAGCCCCACAGCTGCAGCGGGGACCCCCGGGGTGGTCCTGGGGGAGGATGGGGATGGGTGACAGAGCGCCCGTGTGGGTATTCACGCTGGCAAACCAGCCTCTCCGCAACCTGCACGTTTCTTCCTCCTCTGCCAGTTCTGCAGAAGCCCAAAGAGGAACGGGCTCCCCACAGACACCGCTGGTGTGGCCCCAGGCCCTGCTCTGTGCCTCAGTTTCCCTATGCCAGGGCGGTGAGAGAGTTCCCACTGCTGCTCCCCACCAGGTCTTTTTGGGACCACCCCATCCCCTTTGCAGCTCAGGTCTCCCCCTCTCTGAAATATTTCCCTTTATCTTTTTGACTTGAGTCCCTTGAATCCCCTGCTGGGGACCCTCGGGGTGCTCCCCCCAGCATAACCCTGCATCTTACCATGTCCCACCACCCCCAGCCATCCCATTCCCATCCAAGTTGTACGTCATGAGTAGGTCAGTTCTCTTCACTACTACAGGCACCACTTCCCAGCCAGGACCGGGACCGGGACCTGGCCAGGATGAGTGCGGAGGAGCAGAGCCAGCGGCACTGAAGCAGCCCTGCAGCTTGTGAGCACCCACCATGGCCGTGGCCCGCCGGCTGCCCTGGTGCTCAGCACGCAGGAATGCCGTGAGTTTGCAAAGTGGTTTCAGCGAGACGTTATCTAATGGAGGAGGAGGAGGAGGGTGGATTAAGCCAAACCCACAGCAGCAGCTTTCAATTAAACCAAACGAATTTACGGCTTCTCCTGACACAGTAAACACACGCTCTGAGCAGCCAACGGGGTCCCGACCCGGAATTTTGCCTCTGTGCCCTGGCAGAAGGGAGCAGCATCCCACGGGTGCTTGCCCTGTGGCAGCAAGAAGCCCTCTGGGCTTTGCATCATTTATTGCCACACAAAGTGATGGGAAATGTGGGTGATGCCGTGGTGGGCACTGCGCCCCAGAGCTGTCCCACCTCGGGGACCTGGGCTGCAGGAACAGGGAAGGGATGGGGGGAGAGATGGAGACCTGGGAGAAGAAATGCCCCAGCAGCATCCACTGGATGGGAGAGATTCAGATGGCACCAGGGCTTCAGGTAATGCAGCAGCACCCTGGGATGGAGGGTGCTGTGGTCCGACGGGTGGGTGATGCTTGGTGCAGGCAGCCCTGGTGCCAGTCTCAGCCCTCCCTGGCTGCCCAATGGCCTCCCCCAGCACCTCCCCTCCCCATCCCTGTATCAGTCCTGCACATCCTGGTGCCTCAGTTTCCCCTTTGGAGCAGGGAAGGGTGCAGACTGTCTGGGTGTGGCTGGAGAAGGGCGAGCCGCATGAGCCAAGACAGCATCTCGCAACCGGGGCTGGGAGCATCCCGCCGGCATTGCGGACCAGGGCTGGGTGTGAGGTGCACCCACACGTGTGCCAGGGCATGCCCAGCACCCGCCGCCAGCAGCCTGGCCCTGCCCACCTGCCTCCTGTGCCCAACATGGGGGAGGCAGCAGCAGCCCCCTGCCCCACAGCAAAGTGGTCCGGCGGGGCCAGGACGATGCATCCTGCCATCCTGGCCCCAGCGCTGCTGGGCAGCCACGGCTCCCCAAGCCCTTTTGGGCATGGCAGAGGTGACCTGGGCATCACGCTAATCCCTGGCTATGGGAGGTGGGGCCACGGTACCCAGGTCGGTGGCACGGAGAGCAGCGCAGCCTGGCCATGCCGCAGCAGCACCCGCACCCCGGATATGGGCACTTGGCCAGGAAGGTGATGGAGGAGCCCAGCAAGGCTGCTGGGGTGACGTCCCAGCACCACTGCTGACGTCCGATGGAAGGGAAAGCCCTCCCTAGAGCAAATAAGCATCCAGGCTGTGCAAACCCGGCTCGGTGGGTGTCTCTGGGCAGGTATCTGGGTCCCATCTGGCCGCTGTTTACCTGCCCGCTGGAATCCACCCTGCAAACTTCCTCCTCGCACAGCCCAGATAAGGCGAAGGAGCCACGCTTGGTGCACCGGCCTCGCAGGGAGGACCCCAGCACCCCTGGCCACTGACCCTCAGCTGGGTGTCCCAGGGAATGGCGATCCCCTGGGGATGCCTTGCTCTTTGCACGGAGCAGGGCTGCGGGCAATGGAGTGGATCCCAACGGGGTTTTGGGTGATCTGACCACCCAGCCCCCAACCCTTGCTGGGTCCTCAAGCCCCAGGGCTGAACCCTGTTAACACCAGCCTGGCTCCAAGCAGCCCCAGGAGCTGCAAACCAGTGCTCAGCACGCAGCCAGGGCTGCTGGGTCCCCTGCCAGCAGGATTCAGGATCCTCTTGCTGCCTCAGTTTCCCCCTCAGCCAGGCTCGCCTGTCCCTCCCTGACCTGCGGCAGTGGCTTCTGCGGCGTGCAGGGACCTGCCGCCACGCAGGGAGGGGACCGCAGCAGGTACGCACCCGGGCTTTACGCTGCCTGACTCAGGCAGGACCCTGCCTGCCATTTCCCCCGCCGGGATTGCTCAGCCCCTCGGTGCAAACAAGGGCCACCAGCTGCTCTGTCCTGGGCACAAGGGGACCAAGGCGTCCCCGGTCCATTCTGGTGCCATCTTGCACTGAGGTCCTACGTTTGCCTTGTGGGACAGGGGGCCAGTGTGGTTCAGCATCCCTGGCCCCACCAGCCCTTTCTTGGGAGATGCAGGACCCCCGCTTCTCCTTGCTCCTCCGCTCCAGGTTTTGCAAAGGGGAGTTTCCAGCCCAGCCCTCGCTACTGAGGTGGCTGGATGGAGGGGGAGTGAGGCTGAGACCCAACGCACTTTGTTGCACCTCACAGTGAAACATATCCACGCTCTGCTCTCACCCTTCTTGTAAGCAGCTGGGGTTTGCAGCACTTGGGGCTGTGGTTCCACCTCTACGGAGAGGGGAAACTGAGGCAGGGCAAGCAGGTGCCCAGGGAGCGATGCAAGGCAGGCAGGAAGGACAGCGGCGGAGCGGGGAGTGAACCCGGCCCCGCGCTTGCTGGTGTGTTGTGAAAGCAGCCGGTTATCGGAGCACGAGCGTCATGCTTGGAGCAAGTGGCTTCCAGGAAAGGAAGGAAGTGTGGGGTCACCCAGCCCCGCTGCCGCCCTTTTCCAGCAAACAGCCCCGGCGTGCTGATAATGGGGCTGTGCCGCTGGCCGCGCAGGAATTTGGGGCCACCAGCCACACGTGTCACCCAAAACGTGAGATTCCCCCCCTTTTCCTCTCCCATTAAAGCTGGCTGCGGTGCTGGGGCAGCGGCGGCCGGTGCTGACGCCGCCTGGCTCTCGTGCAGGGTGCGGAGTGGCATCACACATTGGCAACTCCCCAGTTCCACCCCAATGCCCTTTACTGGTGGGAACTGGGAGTCACTGGGCTGGGTTTGCTCCTGGGCTTGGGAGGGTGCTCAGGGACGTGTTTCCTGCTGGGTTGCCTGGGCACAAGGCGGGTAACCCCGGTGTGAGGTCAAACCGGGACGCGGCGGAGCAAGGGGGTGCGATGGGGAGCTGCTGCTCCCACACACCGGGGGCCTCTCCCACCACCTCCTGCCAGACACGGTCCTGGAGGCCTGCACACCAGCAGGACACTGGGCAGTCTCTGGAACTAACAGGGCCCCAGAGCAGCATCAGGGCAGGATCTGACCCCCTGCCACCATCCCACATGCAAAGTGGCCCAGGAGGGAGCAGCCTGGAGCCTGCTCCACCCCGATACTGAGAATATTTACATGATTATGCGATTTGGAAGCAAAGTGGAGATTAATCTCTGATCTCGTTAGTCTGTGTTTTACCATCTGCTTTGTACAGGCAGGAGAAGCCCTCACCCCGCAGCGCAGCCAGGGAGAGGTGATGGAAAACCCTGGGGAGAGCCGGAGTCCCATGAAGCAGCAGGACCTGGGCGCATCAGGACCTGGATGCAAGGTTTTTGCAGGAAAAAATGCATGCGTTTTCCTAAAAGGAAATGGGTGCATCAGGACCCAAGCACATTAGGACAAGTGGGTGCCACCCAAGGCACCAGCTGTCACCCACAGCCACCTGCCCCAGCCCCGATTCCTGGAAACCAGGCTGGATCCGGCTCGGCGTGGGGCAGGGTTGCACTGGGACTCCTCCTTTGACCAACAAGCGCAGGAGAGGACAGGCCAGCACTCCTCCGGGGGTGCTGGGAGGGTGATGCTGGGGTTCAAGCACAGGGAGGGGTTTATTATAGTCCAGGTGGGATAACGAGATGGAGGGATCAGATCGAGGGCATACAGGGGGTCTGTGGCAGAGGAGGGGATGGCCCCACATCTCCTGGGCTCCTCAGGGGTTACCCCACCTCCTCCACTCAGGATTTTTTTGCCAAGCAGACAGGGAGGGTGAGATCTGCCTTTATTATGCTCTTGCCAAGAGACCTGTGCCTGTCCTGGCAGCCCAGGTGCAGCATCAGGCCCAGCCTTTGCACCAGGGCTGCTCCGAACCTCCGTACCCAGTGAGGGAAGAGTCCAGTCTGCAGGCTGCTGCCCTCACTGGTACGGGGCTGGGTTTCCACCAGGATTTCTCCAGGCTGTGAGCAGCACCCTGGCCCGGCTCCGTCTGGCAGCCAGAACCCCCTGGGCTGATGATGGGGCAGTGACTGGTACCCAGGAACCATCGCGTCCCCAGTGGGGCTGAGCCACCAGCACCAATAGCCAGTCCCTGCATGCTGTGGCCATCGTGGGGGACAGTGCCCCTTCGTCCCCATCGCCCTGGCATGTGGGAGGTCCCCTGCGCACAGGGATGAAGGCCAAACCTAATTGCCCATCACCTATCCTAGGGGTCACCGCTGTGACCCATCCGTGCCATCTCTGCACTGTCCACCCCACGCGGCGACTCAGCCTCCGCCAGCTTGGAAACAGCATCCAGCTTCCTGGGAGTCTTCCCTTTTCCAGGCGCAGACAAAACCCTCTCCTGCTCGCTCCACGCGCTCCTCGGCCGCGTGTCGGCTAAAGGCCCGGGAAAAGATGAAAGGGATTTCCCGGCTGACCTCCTCACCCCACACTATTTGCACCTCCTTTCCCGCACGCAGACAGACATTTTTCCCATGCTCAGGGGGTCAGCGCCCTCCCTGCACTCCCGGGGCTGGAGCAATGCCAGGAATGTACCTGGGAATAGGCAGGGCTTTGCAGGGCGGAGGGGGAAGAGGAGAGCCAGACACCCTCGGGTCCCCCATCAGCCACCAAAATCATTTTTATAACCTTTAAAAAGTGCTTTTCTCATGCAAACGCTCTGCAGAAAGAAACCTGTGATGCTAGCCCAGGCTGGGGGTGTGCAGTCAGCCTGAGCTTTGCATATAGGTATATTTTGTCTCCCCAAGCGATGCCAGCCCATGGTGCTGGTCCCCAGGCCAGATCCTGTGTCCCCAGGCACGGTCAGGTGCCTGCCTGGGTGCAGTGTCTCCCCCGGCACAGCCAACGGTGCAGGTGCACCCGCTCACGAGCAGCACTTGGGCTGATCCCATCTGCACCTTCCCTGGTTTGCAAACCAGTTTTTGCCTTTTCATCCCCTTTTTGGGGCAGAATAAGCCCACCTCCCCCCTCCAGCCTCACAGGGGCTCCATAGCCTGCTCGTGCCTCAGTTTCCCTGGGCTAAATCAGGGAGGACAGCCTGTCCCTAGCGCACACTCCCTGGAAGTGAAGCCTGGTTGCCCACAGCATGTGCCGGCATCTCTGCCATCCCAGGGTGGGCAGCCAGGTTGGATCCTGCAGCATCCCTTGGCCCAGCCTGGGGGCTGCATTTGCACCCTGTGATGGTCCTTTCCCAGCTGTCCTATCAGAGATGGGGGATAACAGGGAATAACGCAGGAGAAATGCATTTCCTTCCCCACCTCCTCACCTTGACCTTGCATCACCTGAAACAGCAATAAAGGGGAAATGAAAATGAGGTGTTTTGGGGCAGAACCTGGACTTCGGCTCAGGAGGTGGTGGGATGATGCCAGGAGATGCCCAGGTCTGGAGGCCCCCCGCACAGAGCCCTGTCTCTCCGGCTGCCCCCTTCCCGCTGCTTGTGCCCCCTCTCCCTGTCCCTTTCCCAGGGCAGCCCAGCAGGTAGCACAAACGCTCTTGGAAAAGCGGATTTTCCTGCCTATGCACAGGGATGATCCAGGGACCTCACTGCAGAGGGGCTGTCAGGGAGGAAACCAGCCAAGGGCCGGGGGCAGCCGCCCCGCTGCGCCCACCGGGGAAGGGATGCGGGCGATGCGTGGCCCAGGGTCCCCACCGTCACCCCGAGGTATCCCTCTTTCCCCTCTTGCAGAGCAAAAGGGTTTGCTTGTAAACAGCAGCCCCTGGGTAACACTTTTAATCCCTCGCCTCTTGGCTATTATTCAGCCCCGGCTAACCTTAAAGCCTCCCCCTTTTTCTCGGCGAGGCACCCCCAGAGCAGAGGAAATTCCTCAGCCCTGACGTGATGTGAAACACGAGCGGCTCGGCCCCAGCCGCCCCCTTCCCTGCCCCAACCTAGCCGGGCCATTTCCCAACCCAGGTTTCCCTGTAGCATCCCATTCCCCACCCACCCCCCGCCCGCCCTCCCATTTTTTTTTTTTTTTTTTTTTTTTTTTTTTCCCCGACCACCCTTTTCTGCTTTAGACATTGTAACCCGAGAGGCTGGAAATGCAGCTCCTTTCATCTTCCATTTCCCACATCCTGAGAGTCTGGGGAGAAGGAGCCCACCCAGATGAAGGAATCCCAAATATGTGGCTCCCTCCACCTCCCCGATCCCCTCGGCCGCCCCCCGTGTGGCTCCATTCACAAAGCAGATTAGCCATGCTGCCGCCTCCGCGCACACCTCTCCCAAAAGCCCGCGCTAAAAGCCAGCGTACAACAAAAAAAATAAATAAAATATTCAAATTCATAAGAAGAAATCCCCACATCTGCTCCTCCCAGGGAGCAGGATGGGTCCCTGCATCTCCTGCCCCGTTTGCGGGCCCCATCACCTTCCTGAGCTGGCAGGGATTGGCACCCAAAGGCCAGGGTGCTGGTTTAGAGGGGTTTTGGGGTGCTCCAGCACACCAGCAAGGATCTTTCTCCTCCCTGTCCTCGGGTGACTCCAGCACCAGCGTGGGATGTGCGTTCCCAAGCTGTCACCGCTGCCTTGGGGTCTCACCTGGGTCTGGGGGGACCCCTGGGACCCAGAGGATGGGGCGGGAGGGGAAGCAGCACCCAGCCAGCACCCTGTGGCTGCACTGGCTCTTGGCACCCATGATCCCAACCCACAGCTGCAGGCAGAGCCCAGCCCCTCCGCAGCCCCCCAGGAGCCTCTGTGCACCCCAGGACTGGCCGCATCCTGCAGCGCAATGCCCATCACCTGCACCGCAGTGATGCTGGGGGAGACACAGACATTTATCGCACTTCCAAAGTCACCAGTGAGACACGAGGGCACCTCCTCGCTGGTGTAGAGGTGACTTCGAGCAGGCGATGGCACGTTGGGGGTGTCCCTACCGCAGCACCCACTGCCTGGCCGAGGGCAGCGCCTGCTTCCTCGCCGGTGTGGCTGAGGATTGCTCACTGCGCGTAGGCGGGAGCATCTTTGCTGGCCTGACTGAGGAAGGTTTCACGCTTTCCCCAAGGACCAGCAGGTCTGTGCCACTGCTTCGCCCCACGCCCTGGGCCAGCCGGTTCTGCGGGCAACTGAGCCCAAGCGGAGGGAGCCACGGGCAGACGCAGCCAAGGTCACGCAATGACTCAAAGCTCATGCTAGGAAAACCACGGCCTTTCTGTGTCACGGCTTTAATCGCCCCACAGTCCTCCCCTCCCTCCTCCAGGGATGCTGTCCCCTCCGGAAGGGGGACGCTCGTGGAGCTGATATGGGGTTGCACTCCTGGTTTGGCATTGACCTTGCTATTTTGTCTGCAAGACACCGGTGGAAACCTCAGTTTTAACCCTCCACTGGCTACAAATCTGCTGCCTCTCCACCCCAGGGACCCCTGAGCAGCAAGTCCCCCCTCTCTCCCCCTTGGGTATCAGCTTGGCCCTCCCCATTTTCACCTATTTGCTAATTGTGCTGGCAGGGAAGGCGAGGGGGAGGAAATACAAAAAGTAAACTGCGAAAGCAACACTGCAGCTCCAAGGGCCCAGCACAGCAATCAAGCGATAAAGCAGTAATTAAGCCTGATTATCATGCAAGGCAGCCCCGGTTAGACTGGAATGCCGCTGAAGAGCCCGAAAGCTGCCGGGATTGTTTGCAGGGCTGAGAGCTGATCTTTCGATGTCTGCTGGGAGCTCCTCTCTCACAGACCTGCCACCAGTTCCATGTGCCACCCTGGGGTCCTGCATCTCTCCAGGCATGGTTCTGCTTGGGTTTTTCCTCTTTGCAAGCCCTGTGCAATCTCCTCTGAGCTGCAAACCGCTTCCCCAGGGGCTCACATCAAGCATTGGGTTTGACCCAGGGGTGGAAAGAGGCAGCCTGGGCCAGGGATGTTGCCGCCTGGTTGGGGCAGGACCCGCAGTCCCGCTTGGACATCCATGTGTCCGTGGAAGCGCAAGGTGTGCTAGAAAAGGTGGGCTGCTTTCCTGCCCCTGCCATCCTCGGCGGCTTTCATCCCGCAGGAAGAGGGCTGGGAAAAGCAGTGATGCCTACAGACGAGGGTGAAGTGGGTAGCAAGCAGGATGGGGTTTGTTTCATGTTAGCTTGAATGTCTGACACATGCCAATGGCCTCGCCCGGGCTGGCAGGGGAAAGGTGAGTACGTGGGATGGGCCTGGGGGGAAAAGGTGGCTCCTAGTCCTGGTTTGGGGTCATCTGGGGAACAGGGATGCACCCGGGTGGGTTATTCTGGGAAGAGATGGATACAGCCGGGAAACAGGGTCACATCCCTGCTCTGCACAGCCAGGGCATGGAGAAATGTCTCCCCATCGCCTCCAAGATGGGGGGGTTTCCCCAACCCAGAGGGGATACAACCCCTTCACGCTGGCAGGAAGAGGCAGCCGCTGACTCAGTCCCCTGGGGAAATTAGCAGTTGGACAGGTTTACGCACAAGGATGATTTGGCCCCAGATCATCCGAGTTGCAAGACACGCTGCTCCCTTCGACACTAATTAGCAGGTTTGGGCAGAGTGAGGAAGGAGGCTGCACCTCCCACGGAGGTCAGGGGAAGGCAGCCCCCAGGAAAGCCCTGCCACTCCCGGGGTGAGCTTTGTTTGTCAATAAAGAGCCAGGGTTTCCAGGGCAGCCCCTCCGGTACCTTTCATCATCCCGGCAAAGCATTTGATAATGAGTTTGGGGCCAGATGCTAAGTCACCTCGTCCCACGGCTGAGCACCGACTGGCAGAACCAGTTGTCCCGAATATGCCCAGGCGTCGGGTGGCAATAAGGCAGGAGAAAGGCGCTGCCTGCCCCTCTCCTCCACCCTCAGCTTGCATCACTCCAAATAACAACAATAATATATTAAAAAAAAAAAAAAGGCACAAAAAAAAAAAAAAGCATGAAGCCTGCTGCGTCAAGTTCTCCACACTTTTCCTCAAATAAAAAATGTCATCTTCTGGGTAAAAATCTGTGTAGGTTTTCCAGGTTTTAGCTGTCTCAGCCCCTGAAAAAGGATGTGCCATGTTCTCCGTAAATATAACAGAGGCAACAGTGGAGGTGAACCCTTCCCGGTGGTGCTGAACCCTTCCCGGTGATGCTGAACCCTTCCCGGTGGTGCTGAACCCTTCCCGGCCGGCACGACAGCTGAGCCACAACTCTGTAGTCCACTTTGGGGGTTGCATTTGGGTTATGTTTTATTATTTTTATATATATAAAAAAAGAAATACTAAAGAAGCCGGGAGCTCACCAGCATTTCCAGTAAGCCCCATTCGATTTCAAGCAATTCATCCCACAAGTATGTGTGGGATGCTGGGAACTCCTCGGTCTCACTCGGGAGCCCAGATGGGCTTCGTCTGGAATAATTCAGCTCCTGGTGGCTGGAGCTCTTTGCTCTAAATGCTAATAGACTGAGTAATCAGAGACCTCCATCCAGTAAATTATTTATCTTATCTCTGGAACTCGGGAAAGCATCTCAGCCAGCGACTTCTGCGGAAAAAAGAAAGAGTCGGGGTGGGGGGTGTGTGGATTTTTTTCAAAAAAGGGTTGTTGGTCAAGAGTCCTCAGCTGGAATTGCTGCTTTGACTAGAAAAGGGAAAAGTTCAGACACCGGTTTGGCCGTGATGAAGTAACGGCAGCACGGGGCGAGATGGGGTCTGGGGGGTGCCGAGCACCGCCAGGAAGTTGTGAGGCTGCAGGAAAAAATATTAAAGTGAAGACGAAGTTTAAGACCGTTGGGGTTTTCGCGGGGCTGCAGGAGGAGGAAGAGCTCCGCCGCTCCCACCCGGCTGGGATGCGCCGGCCCGGCCGCGGGGACGCTGCGGCCGCCCCGGGAGAGCGTTCAGGCGGCCCCGGCCCGGCGAGCCGACCCCGCTGCGGTCGGGCCGAGCCCCACGCAGCCCCTCACAACGCGTTTTCGGGTGGGCGTTACCCCCCGCCATTCTTGCGCGCGCTTAACGAACAAGCGCGAGTTCCACCGATGCCGTGGCAACCGGGGAACGCGGCGGGACGCGCGCTCAGAACCGGGTAACCGGTGGCAGCGCGAGTCGCAGCTGCAGCTCTAGGCGCGCCGCTCGCTCTTCGCGTCCCTGCTCTCGCCGGGGGGATGCCGCCCCACGCCCCCCGGGCGCCTTTGGCGCCTTTTCCTTCCCGCCACGTCGTGGCGCGGCGCGGGCAGCCCCCCGCCCGCCTCTCGTACTATTGGCTGTGGCGGCGCTGGGCGGGCCGGTGCGGCTGGGCCTGCTGCCTCAGCGCCGCCCCCTGGCTCCACCGGACCCGCCTCCGGCTGCTGCTACTCCCGGGGCCGGCGCGGGGCGGCCGCGCCATACGGGAGCCCGGCAGAGCGCGGAGCAGCCGCGCCGCGGCCGCTCCCCACCCGCCCAGCTGCCGGCAAACCGCCGCCTGCTTCCCGGGCTCCCCCGCCCGCCCGCCGCTGCTCGGCAGCCCGGGAGCCGGCCCCGAGCCGCCGGTGCCCGGTCCGGCTCGGGAGGTGCCGGGACCGGCCCCGATACCGGGCGCGGGGGCCGGGATGCTGCTCTCGAAAATTAACTCGTTGGCCCATTTACGTTCGGGGCCCGGCGGGGAGCTGCACGCCGCCAAACTACAGCCAGGTAGGAGAGCTACGGCCCGGTTCGGCTCGGCGCGGTTCGGTTGGGGGACGGTTGGGGCCCCGGGCGGAGCGTTGACGGCCGGGTCTCGTCCGCAGGAAAGGAGAAGGAGCCGTTAGAGAAGCTCTACCAGGTGGGCCCGCTGCTGGGGAGCGGCGGCTTCGGCTCGGTGTACTCGGGTATCCGCCTTTCAGACAGCACCCCGGTAAGTGGCGGGGCTGGCGGCGGGGCGGAGGAGGAGGAGGAGGGGAGCCGGCGCGGCGGGCGGCGTGCTCAGCCCGCCGCTCCCCTTGGCTTGCAGGTGGCCATCAAACACGTGGCCCGGGAACGCATCTCCCAGTGGGGCGAGCTGGTGAGTGACCGGGGCCACCGGGAGAAACCGGGACATCACGGGCGGGGGGGATAAACCGAGGCCCGGGAGGGTGGAAACCGGGACATGGCGCGGGGGCAACGGTTGTGGGGTTATTGGGACGCGGAGCATCACGCGCGGGGGGATGCCCTGGGGCCGGGCGGGGGGCACCGGAGCGTCCCCTGGGCAGGGGGGATGCCCTGGGGCCGGGCGGGGGGCACCGGAGCGTCCCCTGGGCAGGGGGGATGCCCGGGCACCGGTGGGGCCGGGCAGGGGGTTGCCCAGGCACCAGTGGGGCCGGGCAGTGGGGCATAGGAGCATCCCTTGGGCAGGAGGGATGCTCAAGCGCTGGTGGGGCTGGGCAGGGGGCACCGGAGCGTCCCCTGGGCGGAGGGGATGCCCAGGTGCTGGTGGGGCCAAGCAGGGGTGCATCGGAGCATCCCCTGGGCGGGGGGATGCCCAGTACCTGGTGGGGCTGGGCAGGTGGGTTGCCCAGGCACTGGTGGGGCTGGGCAGGGGGGCACCGGAGTATCCCCTGAGCAGGGGGCATGCCCTGTACCGGTGGGGCTGGGCAGGGGGGTTGCCCAGGCTCTGGTGGGGCTGGGCAGTGGGGTACTGGAGCATCCCCTTGGCAGGGGGGATGTCCAGGCACTGGTGGGGCCGGGCAGGGGGACATTGGGACGTCCCCTTGGCAGGGGGGGATGCCCAGGCTCCAGTGGGGCCGGGCAGTGGGTCACTGGAGCACCTCAGGCAGGGGGTACCAGACCCCAGGCGCAGCATCAGCCCCACTGACTGCATTGTGGTCCCTCCACAGCCCAACGGCACTCGTGTGCCACTGGAGATCGTGCTGCTGAACAAGGTGGGCTCCGGGTTCCGCGGCGTCATCCACCTCCTGGACTGGTTTGAGCTGCCCGACAGCTTTGTGCTGGTCCTGGAGCGGCCGGAGGTGTCCCAGGACCTGTTCGATTTCATCACCGAGAGGGGGTCCTTGTCCGAGGAGCTGGCGCGGGGGCTTTTCCGCCAGGTGCTGGAGGCCGTGCGGCACTGCCACAGCTGCGGTGTCCTGCACCGTGACATCAAGGACGAGAACATCATCGTCGACCTCTCCACCGGCGAGCTCAAGCTCATCGACTTTGGTTCCGGCACCTTCCTCAAGGACACGGTCTACACCGAATTTGACGGTGAGCCCACACCCGGGGGGATGCTCCTGGTACCGGGCATTGCACAGCCCAGCCTGGCCAGGCACTTGGAGGATCCCCCCTTTGCTGGGGGTGTGTGTGTGGATTAATTATTGAGCTGCTGCCAAGTTGCTTTTTGGCTGGGGCGGATGTTGTGAAACGGGAGCCGACTCCTGGCCCTGCCACAGCCTCAGCCACCCACCCTGCCCCGGGCTGGGGTGGGGGGAGCCAGGCAGACAAAAACAAACACCCATGGGGGTAGCGGGATGGGGCGGGGTGGGGGGCTTGCAAAACCCGTGCGCTGGCTGGTTTGGTTGCCGGCACGGAAAGGCTTGGGCTGCTCTGCTCCCCTTGTTTGCCTTGGCTTATTTTTTTAAATTATTATTATTATTATTATTGGGTTTTTTTGGCCAAGACGGGGAGGGGGGTAGGCGTGGTTTTTCCCCACCCGTGGGGTTTTCTTTTTTTTTTTTTTTTGCATGTAACGGTCGGCCTTTCCCGGCCCCGTGCTGCCCTCTTCCGGCACCGTTGGCTTTATTTCACAACCCAAAGTTTGTAAACAAGAGTCACGTGCTGGCGAGGGGGCGGCGGGTCACACCGTGTGTCCGTCCCCCCCCCCCAGTGCTGCCCCTGCATCCCTGGGGATGCTCAGGCGAGGGTCTGGGAGCAGGCAGCATCTGCCTGATGAGCTCTGCCTGTATCCCATAGGAACACGGGTGTACAGTCCGCCGGAGTGGGTCCGCTACCACCGCTACCACGGCCGCCCGGCGACGATCTGGTCCCTGGGCGTTCTGCTCTACGACATGGTCTGTGGGGACGTCCCCTTTGAGCAGGACGAGGACATCATCCGGGGCCAGCTCTTTTTCCGGCGGCGGATCTCTCTGGGTGAGTACCTTGCTTCGCAGTGCAGGGGGGATAACAGGTTTTGGGAGATGGCACCAGGCACGTGAGCATCCCGCTCTTACGGTATGGGGGAGGTTCGTCTCCGTGGTTAGCTGGAGGAGGTGGCGCAAGGAGCTTGATTTTCCCTCCCATGGTTAGCTGGAGGAGGTGGCACATGTCCTGCCATCCTCTGCTCCATAATGGATGACCGATGGGGAGGTTTGGGCGCAGCCCTGAGCACACCCAGCATGGCCTGGGCTCTGCAGACAGCGGTACAAGGTGGACAGGAGCCTTCTGTGACCGGTGGTTTCTGTTTTCTCTTCCCCCAGAGTGCCAACATCTCATCCGGTGGTGCTTGTCCATGCGCCCCTCGGACCGGCCGTCTTTAGAAGACATCTTCAACCATTCCTGGCTGCAAGACATCCACCTGGCCCAGGAGACGGCAGAGATCCACCTGCACAGTTTGATCCAGGAGCCTGGCAAGTAACAGCTCCACGCATCTCCTGGCCACAAGAAGCAAAGAACACCGGGCTTCTCCTCATGACCGCAGCACTGAGCCGGAGAGCATCGAATGGGGACACGCACACCTTGTCCTGGAGTTGGGCTGGAAACCCAGTCTTGCAAGCGCTGGTGGCCACCATCCAACCCAGCTGTCCTGGACTTCCATCTGAATGACCCTGTCTCATTTGATGCTTTGCCAGTAAAGTTTTTTGTTGTTTTGGTTCTGTATTCGGAGGCTTCCAAGTGTCTTTTGGGACTGCGAGAAGATCGGAGACCTTATTGTGAGAAAAGCTTCAACGGGGGAAAACTTACTTGGGGGGAGGGCAGGTGCTGTGGCCAAATGGCTGTGTCTTCTCTGCTGTCACCGTGCCCGAGTGCCTTCAGTTACAATCTGGGCTGTGCTGGAGGAAATACTTGAATTTTCCTACATTGCTGCTTTTCCAAGACTCGCCTGGGTATATAGTTCCCTTTCCCTTTTCAAAAAGAAAACAGGTCAGAAGACACCTGGGAGCCAAGCAGGCGATGCCTTGCCTTCTGTGCCTCCATCTCGCGTGGATTTTCTGGGGTTCTTTGCTTCCTTGTGCCCTCACGAATGCACAAACAATGCAAACCAACAGAGCTGTAAATGTGTACAAAGTTATATAGGAGCAAAGCTTGATGTACAGTTGTTAATAGTTATAACATTTTACCTTTTTTTTTTCTTCCAGTTTTTTGTTTTTAATTTATTTTTCATGAATTTGTTCTTGTTTTTTAAAGGAAGAGTTCTAGCCGGTAGGATAACTTATTTATTTATTTATAATAATTCATGTGGGTTTGCAACCCACGCCTTGCTTCTACAGCTGCTGATCCCCCCCCCGCCCCAGTTTTCTATTCGGGTCTTCCCTCCGTGTCTGTCCTGTGTCCGTCCCTGGGCCCGTAGTGTTTCTGTCGGATGTCTGGCGGAGGTGAGGAGTGGCTGCCTGCTCCCCAGCTGTCTGTGTACATACTTCTGGTTGCTGTTGTTTCCTTGCCACGTGCAGATCTCAGTTTGCAGATGAGTTTTGGTTTTCCTCACGGGTGTCTTGTTTGGGGCTGGGGAGGGGGGAGCTGGCCCAGGCTGTCCGCGCTGTCGTGTCTTTACATGTAACCAAGTGTGTAGCCGGCGGGTTTTTTGTTAATAGTTAATATTGTACAGGGGAATTCAGAAATCTTATTTTTTTTATGCGGTTTTAAATAAAAATGAACTACTTGATGTGATGGAGATGTCCCTTTATTGTGGGGTGGGATGAAGGATGCTCTGAGGGTGCGGGATAGCGGTGACCACACCATGGCTACTGCGGGGATTGCTGGTTTGTCCCCAGCTGAGACTAACTCCAAAGGTGCTACCCAAAGGCTTGCCAAACAGCACTAACCAGGACCAGCCAGCCGAAAGCACCAGAGGGAAGGCTGGACCTGTCCCTCCGTAGGGTGTTTCCAGCACCGTAGGGTGTTTCCAGCACCGACTGCTCCTAGCAGGTCTCCTGGGAGAGATCAAAGGGGTGTGGAGGAGCCCTTTTCTTTTCCATTCATCCGCAGGCTGGTGCCGAGCATGTGCTGGGGATGGCGAGTAAACAAACATCAAAGCAACCTTACAAAACACCGGATGTTGTCAGCCAAATTAAATTTTGGTAAGGCAGATCCTGTTGCTCCAGCTCTGTTGGTACAGAGTGGGTGTTGCATGCTGGGTGCTAGTGGGTGAAGAAAGCCACCGGTGGGCTGTCCCCACCTCCAGCTCCGCTGCAGCTAACGCGGAGTGAGAGGAAGTCGATCTTCGGATTACGAGAAGTTGGTCGCTATCAGTCAGCAGCGGTAACGCTTTGCTTGAGCTTTTACCCTCCAAACTGTCAAACTCCACTTCCCAGCTCTGCAGTGCTTCGGCTTCGGGGGTGGTGGGTTTGGATTTTTTTGTTTGCTTGGGTTTTTGTTTTTTGTTTTTTTTTAATTAGTGTGATGAATTTTGAAGTCCTGTTCCTGCTTGACCTCACAGAGCACCTGCTGCTGTGTGTACACTAGGACTGTGCCTGCTCTAAGGAAGGGGCATGTTTCCCTCTCCGCAGGTTACTTTGCACGTCCCTCTGTCAGATCTGACACAGCAGGACCATCCTTGCCTTGCCTTGCCCTAGGCTTTTCTTGTTTAAAACCCCCATACCTGGGAAATGTTCCCTTTCCCCAGTTCATCCCGGGCTTGCCAGCACTGCTCTCCGAGCTGTGGGGTTGCTGTCCAAGGGAACAGGGGCCCTGGAGCCATGTCCCAGCCTCGTGTTGTGATCTGGTGTGCTGTGTCACCACAGCTTCTGCCTTCAGCAGAAAGTGTTAACTCTGTTTGTTTTGCTTTTTTCTTTTTTTCTTTTTTTTTTTTTTTTTAACTCAGCTGCATCTTTGGTCTCTTCCTCAGGCTGCTAGAAGCAGGAAGCGCAGCTCCAAACGCCTTCAAAGTTTAGGCCTATTTTGAGATGTGGTTTGTATTTAACCTCCTCTCTCGCTTTTTCCCCGGACCATCCGGGAAGCTGCTCTTACACGAAAGCAAACCTCCCCGTCACGCTGCCTGCTAACACAAGAAGCCCGAGCCCCTCAGGCAGCCACCGTAGTGTCCCCCCCCCCGCCCCCAGCACCATCGCAACACTATCGCGGCTGTCCCGGCTGCAGGCTGAGTTTGGCCCACCCTTCCCGTAAACACTTGCAACTGCTGCGGTGTTTCTTAGAAAACTCGCCACAGAAAGGCCGTCCAGGTCCAGCATGGGGGCTGGCTTGCTGATAGTCACTTTGCTTCCGCCTGTTGTTGATGATTTTGTACCCACTGGGCTTGTGCTGCAAGGGGGGAACAGTGCCATTAGTGTCCCCCGGCAAGATCCCGCCGCCCAGGTACCATCTTGCCCTGCCAGGGTAACTGGATGCATCTTAAGTTTGGGTGTTGGAAAAGGATCGGTGCGTGTTTGATCACTGTGCACCAGCCTTCCTGGGCAGTAAAACCTTCACGAGGCCAAGAGCCACCAGATTCATGTCCAAAAGCTCTGTCACAGGGAAAGGACCGCAGTAGACACGATGGGAGACTTGAAGATGAGCAGCCACAGCATCGGCTGCACGTTGCTCCACTCCATGCTATCTCCATTGTGTTGTGGCACAGGGACTGGCGGAAAAGAAAAGGCCTTTTCACTTCTTGTTTCTCCTTAATGGGGGGGGGGGGGAATGTTCACGGCCCTTTGGGGCTGTCAGCTATGATAGGATGAAGACACAGGAGTTATCCAGTGGAAGCGAATCAGAGCCAGCATTGCTCTCCCACCTCCCTTCCACAACTGTTTGGTGTCAACAGGGGAAGCACCTGCAATTCAGAAAGCAGAAAAAAATGATGAAGCAGGACCAGGTTGAGATTTCAGGCCATTGGACCTCCTGTTCTGGAAGCACTAGAGACTTGCAAAGGGCTGGCACTCATCACGCCTGCTGCTTCCTGTACACATCCATCCCTGACTAAGGTGCTTGGTGATGCAGAAGGGACTGGCCAGGGGAGACCGGAACCACAGCAAAAGGGACATTTATATTTTCCACGTCCCTTTCTGGGAATGGGAGATGAGCAACAGCCAAATGCCTGCCACAGTTGGAAAAACGCAGAGGAGCACCAAGGAGAAAAGCCACCTGGGGAGCAGGGGCCAGGCTCACTGCAGGGACCTGAAGAGCTGGAGACTTGGAGGTGGCATCTTGCCCTGTGTCCCTTCGCAAGGAAAACATCCAGCTGCCCCTGAGGCGGTGCCTGAAACCCTTGGGCCCTTCTCAGCACAGTGAGTCACAGGAGCTATTTTAAACACCTGCCTTAGGACGAGGTGAATTATCAGCAAACCAGGTGTCCCATGGCTCCAGCTCCCCAGTGGAAGTCAGTCTCCAAGCACTTTGCCGACAGCCTGTGTGGCAATAGCATTATCTCCACGGGGCATGTGGGGAAACTGAGGCACAGTGACCCAACTCGCTGGAGATCTTTTGTGGTGGAGCTTAAGCTTGCCTGCCTTTCCCTGCCTCATCCCTCCTTGGGCTGGGACTGGCCACAGAGGAGCTCCTAGCTTCAAACCCCCGATGCCCCCATGTTCCCCAGGCAGGGGATGGGGTTCTCCAGAAACCAAGACCGAAGCCTTACGTCCCTCTCAGAGTGAACTTGGGGTGAAACAAACTTCTGAAATCACACCCCATGCTGCGCTGCAGCAGCAAGGGGGCCAGGTGGTGGTTTCAGGCACCTGGAGACCTGCTTGAGACCAGTCTCATGTTTTGGGGTTTACACCGATCTTCCTGAGGGCAGGATCTGCGCTCACCCTGCCTCCGTGACACATCGAAACTGCATCACTCACCCTGAGAGTTGGTGGGGGTTTTTATGAGGAAAAAACCACTTTATTCACTGTAAAAAAACAACCGCAAAACCTTTCCAGTGTGTAAAGTTGAGTCAAATTTAGCAGCTTCAGCTAAAGAAACATATTTTTAAAAGGGGTAATCAGGGTGTTTCTTTCATCCTTTTCCAAGCTTTTGGTCCTCTTCCTCCAGGGTAATATTTTTGTGTCCTTAATCACAGTGTTTATTACAGTTAGGAGGGGGTTAAGCAACCCCAAAAATGAAACAACAGCTCCTGTTTCAAATTGAAGCAGCCACTTCAGTTAACCTGAAATGACACACAGGCACGCGTGTGCATTTGAAGGGCGAGCAGGTTGCAGGGACGGAGATCTCACCCCACTGCAAAAGCTGTGAGAAAAACAGAAGCGGCAAAATGTCACTTCAGGTCAAGCCTCACTGAAACTTCATCTTCCCTCCCCGAAACGGGCAGGCAGGGCTGGGCCCCCCGGCACACGCGTGGGGCCTCCTCAGCCGTCGGTACCGACCCCAACGGAAACCACCCCCGCGCTGCCAACCGTGCCACGGCAGCCGTAATCTCAGTGCCAGGCTACTACTCGTAGTAGTAGATCGCTCACTGTAGCATCCCTGCATGTGCACATGGGTGTAGATCCCCCCAAGCACACAGATTTGGTTCAGTTTAGCCCTCTTGGGCTCCTGCTGCTGCCAGCTGAGACCTGAGGGCAATCAGGGTGCCAAGGACTTGGATTTCAGCCCTTTCCCCCACCCTGAGGGGGGGTGTTGGTTCTTTTCTTTTGGGGAGAGGAGCAGGATGTGGGCAGAGCAGAGACAATGAGCCACCCTCCCTTGCCAGGGTGGAGGGGTTACTCTCCTGTTGCTTTAGCAGGGTGTTTCCAAACAAAGTCTTTGATAAAGCCAATAAAATGAAGCATAGGGAGATGATGTGTGAATTGCCATGGAAAAGCGGGAGGAAAAACTCTGAGGAGGATCTATGCCTCAGGCTGAGAGGGAACAGCAAAGCCAGGCCACCCTGCCTAGACGGAGGGGACAGCAGGCATCCAAAGGAGGCTTTGCAGGGATGCTCCGATGCCAAGAGTGTCCAGACGTCCAAGAGTGTCCAAGAGAGGACAGACGGACAGATTCTCTGGTGCGCTCAGCCTCACGCTGACACCCAGGGCTCCCGCTTCGATGTGGGATGCTTTCCATTTCGTGGAGTTTGCAGTCATGTTATGGGATGAAGTGATCTGCGATAACCCTGTTTGTTGCACCTTGTAGCCCACAGGTTTCTAATTCTGGGTGGAAGGAGTGTTTTTTTCACCCTGGATGGACCAGCAACTTTCTGGAAACTTTGCTAGTCCAACACAGTACCTCCTGACCAGGAGGGCTGTGATCTCCCTGCAGCTGGCTACCTCAAAAATACTCTATTTTTCCCAGCTCTTAAGTTTCCTTTCTCCGCTTCAGCTTCAGGGTGGGAAAAGGAACTGATTCTTCTCTCTCGGCTTTCGTTCTCGTTCAGAATTGAAAGCTGTCAGAGATCCTGGGCTCACTGCCAGAGGTACTAGGTGCGCTACCACGGTCCTGGGCTCGCTCTGCCCCCCAAAATATCTCCCTGTACTTGGAGAGCAGCTGCTGGAGAGGGAAGGAGCAGTAACAGGTTGTGTCAAGACAAAGCACCCAGGTGCCAGGCCAGGCCCTGCCGTGAGGCACCAGTGTCGGGCCTGTGCCGCCCTCTGCCGTCAGCCCTGTCCTCCCAAACCAGCCTGGTTTGACAGAAACGTGCCTGCTTTTTATTTTTTCTTCCTTTTTTTTGGAGTGCTCCCAACCCTCCCGCCTCCAGAAAGGCTCTCCAAGCCTCTCCTCAAGTGCTTGGCAGAAGCCATGATCCCGCCAAGCCGGGACCTGACCCTGAGGGGATGGCGAGAGCCGCATGTCCACCCTGGCCGGGAGGCTGAGCTGGGGGTGATAATTATCCCTTTTCCGATGACCCCAATGCCTGAGACACCCCGAGGGACACTTGGCTCCCTCCTGCCATTGCCCTGCCCTTTGCAAACAGGGGAAACTGAGGCGCCGAACTGACTCGTGGGGCACAGCCCTGCCGGCGGCCTGACTCTGAGAGGCGGCTGCTAATTCACCGAGGCCATCGCACGTTACCCCCAGGAGCAGGAGGTCACCATGTCCCCACAGCGCGGGGACGCTGGTGACAGCAGGCCCTGTCCCTCTGTGCCCATTCCCGCCGCCATCGAGGCCCTGTCACTGCTGGCCACCCCTGCGATGGTGTTTCTTCTCAGGGCATGAGAGGAATGGCAGTGCTCTGAGGGCTGGCAGGGTCCCACGTCACCAGGGAAGTTTGTGGTTTTTTGATATTTGTGAAGTTTTTCCTCAGTTTATTCCCGTGGTGACCACCTGCGCCTCACGGTATGCCCCATAACGGCAGCTTCTCCCTCACCCCGGGTGTCGTTATGAGGGGACACCTGGCACCAGGGCTCGGCTGGGAGCTGGAAATGGCCCCAAATGGCTTTACATTCTTGAGGGGACCATGACAGCCATGGGTGCCAGCAGAGCCACCCCGGGGTGCCACGGGGACCCCGCTGGGCCCCGTCACCAGCCAGTGTGTCCCTCCCGCCCCGCGCACGACTCCGTCCACCAGCTCCCCCCCGCGGCCCTGTGGGTGGTTTAACCCCCTTCCCCCCCCGCCCTCTCCCGATGGTTTCACCCAGGTACTTGCTGGGCGTGTCTCCCCCCCGCAGCGTGAATGGTCTCTCCCCTTCCCCAGGGCGGTGTTTAACTCCACCCGCCCTCCCCAATTCAGGGCTCCCCCGGCCCATCCCCCGGCCCACGCAGGCACCGCCGCCTTCGCGCCCCACTCCACGCCCCACGGTGCTAGTGGTTTGCTCCGCCCGGGGCGCGACGGTTAATCCCCTCCTCCCCCCTCAGATGGTCTCTCCCGCCTCACACAGCCCCGCCTCGAGCCCCGCAAACCCCGCCTCCTCATACGTCACTCCCTCCTCCCGCTCACGATTGGCCGAACCGCAATGCCTTGCCCGAAGCGGCCAATGGCGGCGTTCTCCCTGCCCGGAGCCAAGATGGCGCCGCCGGGGGTTGCGGGCGGGCGGCGGTGAGGCGGCCTGCGGGGGGGCCGCCGCCTTCCTCCGCGTTCCGCCGCTGCGCCGCGGGGCCGGCCGGCCGGTGGGCTCGCTCGCTCGCTGGCTGGCCGGCCGGGCCCACCCCTCCCCTCCACCATGGCGGCCGAGAGCGGTAGGCAGTTCTGGAAGCGGAGTGCCAAGCTGCCGGGCAGGTGAGCGCGGGCCTGGCCCGGCCGGTACCGGCCCCCCACCGTCCCGCTCCCCGGGGAGGGGGTGCAAGGGCCGCAGCCCCCCCTCCTCAGCTGGGGGCCTTTGGCAGGGGAGCTGGAGCAGCTCCTCTGCCTTGGGAAGGGGTTGTCAGGGGCACCACCCCCCCAACGGGGCTAGGGGGCGCGGGGTTCCCCCCCGCAAAGGTTGGGGGGTGCTAGGGGTGTGCAGGAGAGCTGGCTGGGGCTCCTGGGGTTCCCCCCTGCAAGGCTCGGGGGGTGCCAGTCGTGTCTGTCTCGGCTGTGGGGCAGGAGAGCTGGCTGGGGGCTGGGGTTCCCCCTGCAAGGGTAGGTGGGTGCCAGGGGTATCTACCCTGGCTGGGGGTCCTGGGGTTCCCCCCTGCAAGGGTGGGGGGGTGCCGGGGGTATCTACCCTGGCTGGGGGTCCTGGGGTTCCCCCCTGCAAGGGTGGGGGGGTGCCGGGGGTATCTACCCTGGCTGGGGGTCCTGGGGTTCCCCCCTGCAAGGGTGGCGGGGTGCCGGGGGTATCTACCCTGGCTGGGGGTCCTGGGGTTCCCCCCTGCAAGGGTGGGGGGGTGCCGGGGGTATCTACCCTGGCTGTGGGTCCTGGGGTTCCCCCCTGCAAGGGTGGGGGGGTGCCGGGGGTATCTACCCTGGCTGGGGGTCCTGGGGTTCCCCCCTGCAAGGGTGGGAGGGTGCCAGGGGTATCTACCCTGGCTGTGGGGCAGGAGAGCTGGCTGGGGGGTCCTGGGGTTCCCCCCTGCAATAGGGCAGATGCCAGAGGCACCCTGCAGGGGAATCTTGCAGGAGGAAAGCCCCCTGTGTAAGGGACAGGGGTAGTGTCAGGGTTGCCCCCTCACCTATAGGGCAGGGCAAGGCTGTGTGGGGGCTGCGGGGACCCCCTGTGTGCATCCTCTGCCCCGTGGGAAGCAGGGTGGAGGGGATCAGGACCTTGCAGACTCCCCTGGGAGCCAGGGTTGTACCGTCCTCCTTTCCAGAGATACTGAAGAAACCTCATCCCTTCCCAAAGCCCTTAGAGGTGTCACCTTGGGTGGCAGCAGCTCTGTCCCAAATAGGTGCCCCTGCCAGCGCACGTGCCCCCCCATTATCCTTTTCTGTGCTGGGTGTCACCCCTGTTCCACATCTGCTCGGATCAAGGGTCTGTGGGGGCTCTCTGTGTGCACCTCCCCTGCTTTGGTTCCTCTGGCTGGCATGTCCTGGTTCCTGCTGAGGCACTCACACTCACCCAGGGATGGAAGAAGCAAGTGAAATGTCTGAATCGAGCGGGGTTTAGGAAGAAGAGGCTGGTGGTGATGAAGGAGGTGCTCTCTACTTCTCCCATGGGGAGAGGGCACCCACCTCTCTGCGACGAAGGCTTTCACAAGTGCTGTTCCCGTTTGGTGTGCCTCACGTTTGTCTCATTTGCCTTATCTGAACCCTGCCCTTCCCCTCCTGGTGCGTGGACGAAGTCTGAAATGCTTAGTTGGCTTTAAATCCTGCTAGGCCAGTTAAATCTCTTTCTAATGTGCTTTCACTCGGTTCTTTGTTGCCGCGCTGGCTCCCTCAGGTTGGTGGGACAATCCAGGTCTGTGGCAAGCAAAGGGAAAGCAGTGAGCACTATGGGTTCCTCGCCTTCTGCTCAGGGGGGAAGAAAGTGCTCTGCTCGCCCTGGGTCATTTTGTCTCCTGCTTGCTCCCATCCCTTACCCGGTGGTCACAGCCACGCTTCCAGCTGGTGGGCTTAAGACAGCATCTCTCTCCTCTGCAGCGGGTGACTTGGAGCTTTGGCTTGGAAAACTCAAACCAGGTGAACCGGTCTGGGAGGCAGCCAGTCCTGCCTAGACAATACACTCCAACGTCAAGTTTTTGGCAAAGTTCTCCCCTGCTCCTAGCTGGCTGCTTGGCAAATATCTTGCTGTCCAGGAGCCTTGTTACGACCTTTAAATACCCTGCGTGCTGGTCCTTTCCAGGGACGGTTACTGACAGGTCTTTGGCAGCACATCCACGAAAGGTGGAGGTGGGACGTGCTGCATCCATGGTCGCTAGATCCCTTTCTTCTTTTTTTGCCTGACCTTTGAGAGATCTTCCCGTACAGATTCTTGGCTCCCTCCTTTCTTTGCCCTGACAAGCTGGCAGAGGGAGGCTTTGTAAAGATTTGGAGACTGTTAGCTTCCTTTTCTGTGACGCTTTGTGCATTTGGTCGCTTAGTTGTATTAGCTTTTAGTTGGTGCTTTTGCCCTGTAGATTTAAGGTGGCACAACGAGTAAATGTTTCGTGTTTCCAATACTATTCTGTGGTTTTTGCATTGCGAATTCTCAACCCAGTAATTTTCTGGGGATGCGTTGGCCGCTTGGTCTAGTATGGTATCCTGTGCGATGGGTTGTTTATTTCCTGCTCTTCAGGGAGGTGGGCAGCCAGGCTCCAGGGGAAGGTAATTTAAATGCTGTTTTAAAAGGAAAGAAACAGAATCTGCTAGGAGTAAATACGTTCTGTGTGGCACTGAGGTTTCACGGATGTGCTTTCTGCTGCAGTGTCAATAACACACCCCCTGCAATGATCTCCTCAGGAGCAGCGTAACGCAGATACTGCAGCCGTTGTCCCAGGCACTGAACATAGGAGTAACAAGAAATGCCTGTCCCAAAGAGCTTAAACTGGGACAGGACAGGCAACTCATCCAGTCAGTTTGGGAGCACAGCATCAGCTTAGTTCTCGGCTCCTGACGCGGTGGTGTGTTTGCTGAGAGGCAGTGCCTGCCCTGAGCTTTCTGTCCCAGTAAAAGTCAGGCAAAGACAGCTTCAGACGGGGAGTTAAGCTTGGAGACAGCAGATTCATCTAGCTAAGCTGCATCAGTGCGTGTGAGTAAGTGCAGTTACTGAACATCACTTGGTGGTATCGCTCCCCTGCCTCGGTTTTCTCAGTGGGATGTGCTAATGCAGCTTCGTGGGGAGCCGTAGGATCTGCTGGGAGTCAGCTGCAGGGACGTGAGCTGGAGGAGCGGGATCACACATCGAGGTTACCACAGACACTACGGCACAAACCTGTCATCTGCAGTTGTGCATATGCTCGTGGATCTTAGAAGTCACCTGTTGCGCTCCTCCTGCCCAGCCTGTTGCACCCTCTGCATGGGTAGATAGGGCAGAGAGTCGGTGAAGATGGGACAGACCTGGGGAGAAGAACCTGCTTCACGCAGCAGACCTTCAAGCTCGCCGATGCAGGATGGTGGTATTCAGCCCTGCCTCTGTAGCCTGCTGGAAAGGAGACTGTCATCTGCATCTGTTTGTGTGGGAGCACAGGCTGATGGGCTGTGCAATTAGATCAGCTCAGGATGCTTTCTTTGGAGCGAGGAGCCTGGGTTCAAATTCTTTAAAAAATGCTGCTTGGGTGGTGGGACCTTCTGCCCTTGTATCAGCCATTAGCCAGTGAAGACCTCGGCCGATTGCTTCAGAGCCCCAGGAAAGGGTTTCCTCACCCGGAGCTGGCTGCCACATCCCCTCCTCTGTGTCTAACACACATCGTCCCTTTGGCTGGTAAAGTTCAGGCCTTTGCATGTGGGTCCCTGTGCAGAGAGGAGCAGCGCTGCGACTGCCGTCACGAGACGGTGCGAGCCCGGTGCTGGCTATCGGAGAGGCTCTGCCGGCTCCTGTGAGGAGCTGCCATGAGTCATTGGGAAGCAGCGATGATCTGGAGGGGTTGTTTTTCTTACTCCTGATAATCTGCTTGCTATGCCCACCCACGGGGGTGCCTCTGCTTAATAGCTGTCCTGACTCCTAGATGCTAATTAGTCAGCAAACTCTTTCCTAGGCTTGATCGCTGGTGGGTAAACACAGTGAGCCTTTTCAGCGCTTCCAGCCACGAGGGACGGCTGCTGCTGCGGCGAGCCCACCCCTCGCCAGGCTTCACCACCAGGATCTCTCTGTGCTGTAGTTGTTTCCAGCCTCTGCCCTGGATCTCTGCGTCTCTCCCCTGCCAGCTGGGCCTGTTGCTGCCACCTCCCCAGCATCAACTGGTTCCCAGCGCACTTCCCAGCTGCATCAGGCTGCCATTCCCCTCCTACACGGCTGGGCTCTGCTCGTTTTACTGCTGGGCACCATCTGCAGCTCCTGGAAACCAAGCCAGCTCTGTTGACCCAAGGGGAGCCTGTTCCTTGTGTGACAGCTCTGAATGGGCCCTTGTCTCCGCCGTGGGATGCGGGACTGTGCCGCGTACCAGGGGATGGGGAGGACTTGCTTTCTGGCGATGGTTTTTCAGGGTGGGGTGCCTGTGAATGGTTACCCAAGCGGAGATGATAACTCAGGATCCCTGTCTCGCATCCAGAGCCTGTAAAACTAGTGATGAGCACTCATCTAGTAGCTCCTCTCTGAGGTAATGCTTCCCATGTAGTGCCTGCAGCCCTTGGGCTCCCTGTCCCACTCCTGAAACATGGTGACTCATGTTAGGCCACATAGGAAGTAGTTAATTAAACTGGGATTTGGACTTGAGTCAAACTGTGTACCCTACCAGATGCTGCTTCGCCGTGGCATTTGCCACGAGCCTGAGAGCCAGCGTGGGGTTCAAACCCTCAAGTGTGCTGCAGAGGAGCCCCAGTGTCACAGGCTGGAGTCCCCCCGTGTCCCTCAGGGCTCAGAAGGGTGAATTCCCAAACCTGGAAATCCCCTTGGTGGAGAAGAGAATGAACATCAGTGTATGAGGCAGGGGGACTGAGACATGTGGTCGCTTGGAGTAAATCGGTGGTACAGAAAAGAGCGGATCTCAAATCCCAGCTCAGGCTGGAGAGAGCCTAAGAGTTTAAACAAGGCTTCTTTTTGCTTTGCAAAGCGCAAATCTTCAACTGAATGTGGCACTTTGGCTCTAAGGCTTTGAAGACAGAAGGTTATTGAAGTTGCGTTTGGTTTGGATTTAGCTCCTGACAGCAGGCAAGAGGCGTGACCCCAGTCTAGGCTGAGGGGATTATTCGTGGGTGCTCTGTGGCCTTTTGCATCGTCGTCTTTCTTTTCTTTCCCCTTCCTGCAGCATTCAACCTGTCTATGGAGCACAACATCCTCCGCTGGATCCCCGGCTCACCAAAAAGTAAGTGTTTATCTCCTGGAGACGCAGGCCGCGAGGCTTTGCAGGTTTTTGGCTCGGTCCTGCACTGGGTGGAGATCTCCAGCATCCCTCCCCACTGTGATGTTCCAGCAGAGGAGGACAGCAGTGGGGTGCAGCGCTGGCTGGAGCTCTGCGAAAGCTGGCAGGGAAAGCGTATCTGCTGGTGCCCTTTGTGGCCCGAAATCCAGATCGGCCCAGCCACATCAAAGGAGACGGGCACGTTTTTTAGCAGTGACGCCTGAGCCTTCTGCTGCCCTTCAGGGACAGAGGAATTTAAGGAAGGGTCGGTGACCTGCCTGGCAGCTGCGAGGCTGGAGAACCGCAGCACCCTTCCCGGCAGGAAAAAGCAGAGCTGCTCTGAACTGCCTCCTTGTCCCTGTCTCGTGCTGTGTGGCCGTGAAGGCTTTCCCCCTTTTCTGTGACGCTTCAGGTGGTGGACTTTGACTCCTGTAGCTTAAGGGAAAGTGCAAAGGCTCCTCCTGTGCCTGAAAAAAAGAACCGGGCTGATCAGTCTGAGAGCGATCACTGCTGTACCAGGAGTGCCCACGAGCCCGGAGCAGCTCTGTCTACCCTCTGACATGCCTCTCCCCAGGTTGCAGGACTGTTTGGGTGTTGATTTACCTGTTTTCTGTAGGGTAAGGGGAGGTGGAGCCGGAGAAATGGTACATCTCTCCCCCTTTGCCCTTCTGAACCGGGAGGCCTGGCGCCTCTCCAGCTGTCTGTGGCCTCCATGCCCGGCCATCTCACCAGCTCAGGCTCTGCCTCCTGGCAGCCCAGAGAGGCGTAACATATTCCTTGGGTTTGGGAGGAGGAACAGGGAAATTGGAAAAAGGGACTGGCTGATTGGAGTGAGGACATAGGGAAGGAAAGAAAATGGACCCGTCTAACAGCATAACTCCGCCACTGTTTTTTCTCTGGCTTCCAGCTTCATCAAGGACCGCTCCAAGGCCAACGCGCTGCCTATGAAAAGCAAGAAGGCCTCCAGCTTTCATGAGTTTGCGCGCAATACCAGTGATGCCTGGGACATCGGTGATGATGAAGATGAGGACTTCTCTTCCTCCTCTTCTTCTCTGCAAACTCTGAACTCTAAAGTGGCCAAGGCCACGGCAGCCCAGGTTCTGGAGAACCACAGCAAGCTGCGGGCAAAACCTGAGAGAACCCAGTCTGCTCTCAGCGACATGCCCACCAACTGCAAGGTCATCAAGTCCAGCAGCGAGGCCCAGCTCTCCAGGACGTCTGGTAAGAGCTGTCTTCAGGAGCAGCCTCTTGCTCCGCTGCTCTCCTTGTTGACCGCTGAACTCAGCCGCTTGCTGCTACTCACATGTTATGGGCGAGCAGCTATGGCACAGCCCGTAAGCTCAACAGGGGCTTTCACCTCCTTGTAGTATGCTGTACTCCAAGGAGCCATTTTTGGAGGGTTGGCCTTAACGCTTCACTGTCCTCTGCTGCTCAATATACTGCATACAGGCACGTCTGTCCCAGAGGATCCCGTGTTCTGGGTGCTAACAGATTTTGGACATCTGTTAAGCTCTTGCTCAGGGTTGCTCACTGTCTGCGTCCTTGGTGGCCCAGTGTGCTGCTCTTAGTGAAGGTCTGGACAAGGTCCTGTTGGCCCCAGGTGGGTGCAGCTTGGGCAGGGAATTGGGCAGCGTCATTCCCTGCTCACTGTGCCTTGTCGCAGGCTGTGGAAGTAACCCAGCTGGTCCCTGCTGCCAGCGGGTGGCATTGGCAGCTCAGCGCCTCCTCGCTGTGCTCGCAGTTGGCTTGATCACTATTTAGATCAGTGGCGAGCAGAGCAGATCTGAAGGTCAGTTCTGGGATTCCCACAGCTCTTCCTGCCTCATCTCCTGTGTCCTTCTGCCCATGGCCTCCCATGTGAAGAGGGGAGTCTGGATGCAGGAGGAAGGAAGGAGAAATGATGGAAGAGCCGCAGCAGGTGCTGTGAAGCAGCTGATCCATCAGAGTGGGCCAGTGATGCTCTGTTTGCTGGGGAGGAGAGGGGTGAAATCTGCGGTGGCAGGTCTCTTGACAGCAGCCAGAGGAGCGGGGTAGGGTTGGAGAGGTGCGGTGGTCTTCCCCACCTAACTGCAGCATCTGCTCCTTGCAGAGGAGGCCTGTGTGCGGACCCCCCTCCAGAAGCAGCAGTCCCTTCCCCTTCGACCTGTCATTCCGCTTGTCGCCCGAATCTCTGACCAAAATGCTTCGGGTGCTCCCCCCATGACAGTGAGGGAGAAAACCCGCCTGGAGAAGTTTCGGCAGCTCCTTTCCAGCCACAACACAGACCTGGGTGAGTGTGACAAAACGGGGGTGCCTGCGGGTGGGAAGGGGAAGGCAGAGGGGCCTGCTGCCTGCTTCAGGTTGTAAACGGGTCTGCTCCAGGGTGGAAAAAATTACTACCTGCAGTGGCGCCAAGTGAGACGGTTGCACAAACCGCTCTGTCGGCAGACGGTAACGTCCTCCACCAGCTCCCTGTTTGTTCCCAGCCTTTCTGCATCTCGCAGATGATGGTTGTCATCACTGGGGGCTGCTGGGCTCTGGATGAGAACTGAGGTTGCAGCACACTGGAGCCCCTGCAGCCACCAGTTCTGTGCCCAGGCTGAGCTGAAATCATCTCTACTCCCCTTGCCGCAGCCCCGCATCCCCAGTTATCGCTAATGTGGAGCTTTCCTGGAGGCTCAGTGTCTCCAGAGCCTGCAGGAGCAGACTGGGCTTTCCTCTCCTTCTAGGTGTAGTGGTGCCTGGACGTGCCTAGGATCTAATCCATTGCCACCACTGTCCGTTTGCAGATGAGCTGAGGAAATGCAGCTGGCCTGGCGTGCCCAGGGAGGTCCGGCCTGTGACGTGGCGTCTCCTCTCAGTGAGTACTCGGAGCTGTGACGCAGGAATCGGGGGGGAATGTGCCGAGCCAGGGACGTGCAGCTCTTAGACCTTCATGTTAGCCCGTAACCACGTTTGCTCTCGTTGTACCTGTGCCTAGCCTATGGGTGAGCTGTAGCGGTGGGTTTTTTGTTCTTTGGTTTTTTTTTTTTTTTGGGGGGGGGGGGTTGGGTTTTTTTTTTGATCAGGAAATGTAATTGGAACATCTTTGAGCACAAAGCCCATCCTGGTGCTGGGAACGTGTGGTTCACTCTGTTTTGGGAAACCGGGTCCCCTGAAGTTGGGTCGCTCCAAGATTAGTAAAGGCATCAGGGGCTGGGAAAGCCAAATCCCGGGAAAGCTCTTTCCCCAGCTCCTGTGTCTCTGTGCCTGATGTTTCTGGGTGCACAGCCGACCGGCAGGATTTCAGAGGATGGTTTGTGGTGAGGGAAGAGGGTCTGCCTTGATGTGGGTTTTCCTGCTACAGGGTTATCTCCCCGCAAACATGGAGCGGCGAAAGCTGACTTTGCAACGCAAGCGGGAGGAGTACTTTGGTTTCATCCAGCAGTATTACGATTCCCGGAATGAGGAGCACCATCAAGACACCTACCGACAGGTACAAGCCCTCTGCTTGTCGCCTGGATTCCTCCCTCGGTTACATCCCTTTCCTCCCTCGGTTACATCCCTTTCCTCCCTCGGTTACATCCCTTTCCTCCCTCGGTTACATCCCTTTCCTCCCTCGGTTACATCCCTTTCCTCCCTCGGTTACATCCCTTTCCTCCCTCGGTTACATCCCTTTCCTCCCTCTTGCTGCTACTTGTCCCTGCAGCTGGGGTCATGCTGGGGCTTCCTCTAGCTGTAACTAGTAGGAGTCTCCTTGGGGACAGGGTACCACGTTTCTGTCCATCTTCTTATGGGTATTAGTTGAAGTCTTCTCTAAATTAATGTCATAACTAGATTTCAGACCCCAAATCTTTCCCAGCTCTGGCCACCTGCCCACACCTGAGCAGAAGAGACTGGAGATGAAACTGTAGATGATTTTCTCGGTGCAGCTGTCATCTGTAGCCCTTGCTTGAGGAGACACTGAGGGGTGGATTCTTCTCTGGTAGCCTGTGATGAGTTATTGTGGCCCCGGAAAGCATGGCTGGTGTATATAACCCACCTTCTCTTCTAGATCCACATTGACATTCCAAGGACCAACCCGCTCATCCCCCTCTTCCAGCAGCCACTCGTCCAGGAGGTAAGGGGGAGCGAAGCTCCTGCCCCACATTTGCCGTGGGGTGTGTGGGGGGGTTAGATCTCACTGCCTAGACATCCCTAGCTTTGCAGGGAAACTTCCCTGGCTGGCAGCTCCAGATGCAAATACCTGCTGAAACTGTCTGGTCTTGTCCCACGTTTCTGAAAGACATCAGATTTGGAGCTCAGGGGTTAGGAGATCAGCTCTTTCGTGGCGAGATGTAGCCAATGGTTGATAAAAGACCTGAAGTTTTTTGTTTGTGTGGGTTTTTTTTTTTTGTTTGGTTTTTTTTGAGACAAATTCAAGGCATCTGAACCAGAACAGAAGATCAGTTCTGTGTTGCTACGAAATCTCCTTTGTGCAAAGCAGTATGTGAGAAACCCAGGCAGGGATGGGTTTGAGAGGTGGCCAGGAGGCGTGGGCATCTGTCCTCTTTGGAAATAAGCTCAGCATGTGTATGTGATATGTCAGAGCGTTGTGTCCTGGCACTGGGACAGTCTGGAAATAACACATCGATTGCAGGGGGGAGGCTGCTCTGTGGGGAGCTATCCCAATCTGTGATGTGAGTACCCTGCTGATAACAGCCTTGGCTTCCCAGGTGATCGGCCAGGCGTGCTGCTTTGCTGATGGGCAGCCCTGGCCTGGGGGTGGAAGGGGTCTCAAACCACCCGCATCTTGAAAAGTTGGGTCTGCGTTTCTTTGATGAGGAGCCTGGGCTGCCTCGTTCTGTGAAATCTGGCCTGTCTGTGGGATCTGTGGATCGTACGGAGTCTCTCCGAGGACCTGTACGCTTCATATCTTACTCGTATTGCTGCAGAAAAGCCTGTCAGCGCATGATCTCTGCTCCCTGAGCTTAGCAGTTACACTTTTCTGCCTTTCCTTTGTGCACGGCTAACGCAGGTACCTGCTTTCCCTCATTCTTCCCTAGATCTTTGAAAGAATCCTGTTTATCTGGGCCATTCGACACCCGGCCAGCGGCTACGTACAGGGAATCAATGACCTGGTCACTCCGTTCTTTGTTGTGTTCCTCTCGGAGTATGTTGGTAAGTGACATTTGCCGCTCGAAGCACGGTGCTGCCTCTTGACCACGGTGTTTGAAATGGCGTGAAGTGCTGGCAGCAGCAAAGCTTGCCTTGCTGGAGGGGCGATGTGTTCTTCCTTCGGTGCCTGTGCCAGGCTCGAGGTGCGTCTTGACCTCTTCTTGTGTCTTTGCTGCCTGGTTGAATTGACTTCAGTTTCCTCATCTTGCTGAGCTCTGCAGAAGCTGAAGCGCGAAGGGTGGATTTCCATTGGAATGCGTTTCACATCCTTACAGCTTGGAGGAAAGTGGGGTCTTTTGGGTGCTGAGGGAGTTCAGGCAAAGCCCTGATACGCAGCTGGGGAGGGGAGGCTCTCTCAAAGCTTGAGCTTGGAGCTAGTCCTTGCTCTAGGAAGAATGAATGAAGTACAAAGAGACCCTGCTGAGAATGTAAAATAAAACTATTGAAATAAAAATTCCTGTCCCGTGCTGCTAGTACAGGCGTGTTTCTCAAGCTGAGGGTTTGAGAAGGCAAATTGACTTCTCCCTGCTGCTTTTGCCTTTCTTGTCAGGCAGTTGCTTTTAGCTGGAGCTCAAGGCATTTCCACCCGTAGCAGATTTATTCTTTCTCCAGCTCTAGCTGTGGTTTGGGGTTGACGTTAACGCTGGGATGCCGTAATCCCTATGCCTAAAGGCTCTTAACTTTCACTGTAAACAGAAGGACAAAGGAATTTATAAGACGCTACTAGCGACAGAAATCCTGTTGAACAAATATTTTTAAGGTCTGATCCAAAGCTTATTGATGCCACTGGAAGCCTTCCACTATCCAGCTAAGGCTTCCTCTTCTGAGGACGTTACAGAGAAATAAGCCATCTCGCTTTCTACCGTAGCCGCCTGTGTGGTCAGGATTGATCCCTGGGAAGTGCTGTTGCTCCTCACAGCCTGAAGGAGAAGGCACAAGATGTGGCTCTGCTGCCAGCTGGAGTGAATTCCCTTTCCTGGAAGGTCAAGAGCCTGTTGAGTCGGGTCTGAGTAGGTTCCCTTTGAGTGGTTTTTCCTGTGCCTTATCTCCTGAGTAGCACTGGTGGCACTTCGTCTTGGTGCAGGCTGGTTGCTCAGGATTAATTCACTGGGTTGGAAGCACTGCTGTGCACAGGGAGTTACCTGTGCCAGAAGGGAGCTGGCGTGAAGCATCAGAGCTGCCTGTGGGTACCTGGTGTGACTTCTTGCAGTCCTGTACCGTCTTGGTGTTGGGGCTCAGCGCTCTCTACATGTGGCTGCAGAGGCTGTGCTGCATTGTGCCTGTCCACCTGCTGCTGGTCGTGCTTCTCGCCACCTTCCAGGGCAGTTTTCACCCCACACTGATGCTTCCTCTCCTCCGAATGCCGCCTCCCTGTTTCCAGCTAGCTCTGAAACTTGTGTTGGATGAAAAAAACCCTCCGTGTGAGACACGTTGAGTTGAATTTGGCCAAGCGACATCGTGCGTCCCCTTCTGTCCCCAGAGCCTGGGATTCAAAGCCAGCCTTTAGGTCACGGGCTGGCTCGGTGGCCACCTGCTCCCTGGTCTGTAGCCTTCAGAAGTTCAGGATAAGATCACTAATTGCCTGGAATGTAGGTGGGAAAGGACTAGCTGCGCTCGGTGTGACGTAACCCCTTGTGCAACAGGACTGCGGTCGCTGGTTTGAGCGTTGCCTGTTCTCTACAGCTGCCTTTGCTGACAGGGCCCTGGAGAATGGTGCTGGGCAGGGCAGGTCTGGAGGTTCTCCGTGTTGGATCACCAATTCCCAGGATCCCGGGATTAGCCAAATCTGTGCTGCTCCCCAGCCCGTGCAGCAGGAGAGCTAAAAGAAGCCTTGCACAGTGCGGTAACCCTTGCGCAGCACGTGCCAAGGGGCAACTTGCCGTTCGGTGGCAATTCTCTTGCTCAGAGGAAATCCTGCTGCTGTTTCCCCAGCTGTATCCCCTTGGGAAGGGGGATGATCTGTATGGCTCGGGCAGCCCCTGCGCACGGAGCCGCTGCGGGCCGGCATACCTGTGTGTCAGCTGAGGGTATTTCCACGTTCCACGGTGTGCGTACAACCGGCCTGGAAAAGTTTCCCTTGCCTTTCCTTGAAAGCCAGCTCTGGGAAGTTGGCACCAGCACTGGCTCCATCCTCAAACCTCTTGCGCTTGCTGCCCCTGCTCTCCTTTCAGAGCGGGTGGTTTGTTGACGACAGGATGCTAGAAGGACCCGCTGTGCTGCCAGCTGGCTCCTGCGCTCGCCGCCTTCCCGGGGACGGTTGTGTCGGAGCTTTCGGAGGGCTGTCTCCCGCAGCGGCTGACTCAGCAGGACCCTGCAGCTCTCCAGGGGCTGCGGTGTGGTTCAGAGCTCACGGGGGGAGGCGGGGGGGTTCACAGGCTGTTGGCTTTGGTTAGGTGTTCAGCGCAAGGCCAGGCTGACGCCCTGGTCTCCTACTGCTCAGCCTAGTGGCTTCTTATAAAGCAGTCGCGCCGCCGGTAACAGGGTGATCCCCAGCTCCCAGTTCACTGTAGGCCTCTAACCCATCATCCCATGCTTTGGGCAGGCATTGCATTTGCAGACGACAAATCAATTTTTCCTGCAAATCCAGTTAAAACCTCTCCTTGGTGCTCTTCAGCTGATTAATGTGTCTGGCCGATAGCATCTCCGCTATACATCAGCTACTAGACCAAGGTCTAAAACATCCCTCAGAGGGCTTGTCTGGCTTCCACCAAGGGCTAGAACGTGTCCATGGGGACACCTTTGGGCAGGGGGATGGTTTGTAGCTTATCGAGCACATTCTGTAGCTTTTCAGGCACGTTCGAGGAACAATTTGGCAGCTTCCTTTTGTTGGAGTTGACACGAGCAACAAACCAACAGTCAGCATTAACCCAGCAAACTCCCAAGCCCTTGTGCACGGAGGGAGTAAACACAGCTTGCTTGGGGGAATAGTTAGAGCCGTTCGGCTGGCCGTGCTGCTGTGTCTTTGACTTGATGCCTTTCCGTCCTCACCACAGAAGCTGTGGGGAGGAGGGGTGTACGCCCCTCCGGGTCCTGAAGGAGGTAATGGGACCAGTGAGTGAAAAACGTTTGCAGGAAGCGGTTTCTTCTGCCTGCCCTGGGATGCTTTGGCAACTGGATGACCCCTGCCTCTCCCTAGCCTGACTGAAAGGGTCCTGCTGCTGATGTTTCCCTCTTTCTGGGCAACGCCTGGAGTCCAGCGTCTGTGCCCCTTTGACCAACTTCAGAAAATACCAGCTAGGCTGAAGCAGCAGGGAGAAGCAGCTCTTCCCCAGAGCTCCCAGTCCCCGCTTCTGAGCCTCCCCTGCCTCCTCCTCCAGTGCCAGCTGGACAAGTTGCTTTTTCTGTGCACCCAGTCTGGATGCAAAATTCGTGCTCCTTCCAGGTGCTGGGCAGACTGCTGTGAGCCCTTGGCAGACGGGGTAGCAAAAACTGCTGCGTTTCCCCCTTTCCCCCAGCGCGGCAAGCTGGCTCACCTTCTGTGATGCTCTACCTGCCTCCTGCGCGAAGACGGCTGCCTTCAGCTACTTGGCAGCAAGCACGGGCGCTTTGGGCCCCTGCCACTGCCAGATCCGTAGCTGGAGCGATTCCTCCTCCCGTCTGCTCGGTGGCTTCTGCCCCAGATTGCTGAGCAGCGCTTGTTTTCAGCTGGTGCTGCCATGAGGAAGAGCTCGAGGGAGGTGCTGAGGCTGCAGGGGCAGCTGAGCCTGCTGTTGCTGCCCTCGGGGTAGGACGGGCGCAGGCTGCCAGCGCTGCTGGGGCGGTGAGGATGGAGAGAGGCAGTCTGGCGTGCGAGGAACCGGGGCAGGGATGGCACCTTGGCACCTGCCGGGGAAACCATATGCCCCTTTTTCCAGAGAGGACCCAGCAAGCACAGGGATGCTGAGCTGTTGGTCCTGCCAAAACTGCCTCCCAGCTCGGGTCCGCAGCCTGTCCTGCTGCAGAGTCACTCCCAGCTTTCAGGGCTTGCGTCTGCGTTTCAAATGGCAGTGACAGACCTCAGAAAGGAGCTCAGCATCCCCAGGTAGTGTCCGGGCCGGCCCCTGCACCCTCTCCCAGCGCTCTGTGCCCATCTCGGTGTATGACACCGCCTCCATCCCCCGTTCAAAGCCTTGTATGAGGGGTTGTCCCGGCTTGGGGACCTGTTTGGCATTTCACTGAGTCTGCGGAGGGGAGCAGTGCCATGGGAAGTATTGATCTTGCTCACTCCTAGCTGGCTTTGTTAGAATATATGTATATATAAATACTAATCGTGGTTAAATTAAGACTCTGTTTCCATCTGAGCAGACGTGGAGCTTGGGTGAAGGGACAGGGAGCCTCGTAGTCACACCGCAGCCAGCCCAGCCCAGGCTGCCACATCAGCCTTGTTCTGAACTCGTTTTGCCCTGGACGTGTCGCTCGCTGCACGTGGGGCAGACTCACCCCTGACTCTGCAGAGCTGCGAGCCGAGACCGGGCTGCGCTGTTCTCCGCGTGCCTCGTCCTGCGCTGAGCCCCGGCTGCCAGAATACGGGGAGCCCTCGGAGCTCCCCTGTGGGAAGCCGGGGGGGGGGAGGCTGGAGCCCTGGCTCCTCGGCTCTGCTCCAACCTGTGCCCCGCCTGGCATTTGAGGCAGGGGTTCAAGTGGGACTGTGATGTCCCTCTCCTCTGCCCACCCTGAGCCCTGTCGAAATGTCGCTCGCAGGAACTTTGCTCTCCCCGAGCCCCAGCTGCCCTTGGGCACCCTGTGACGCCGCCAGCAGTGTCCCGACTGCTGTCACCGTGCCGCTGGCTGCCTTTCAGTCCCCGTCAGAGCCATATGTTGAGTATCTCCCTCCTTTCCATGTGGCCTCTTTAATGATGCTGCCGAGCAGATGTTTATGCTGAGCCACGCACTCCAGAGACCTGGGTGTTTTTTTTCCAAAGCTTCTTGCAACGTGTGCATCGGCTCATGCTGGGGATCTCCTGCCACTCTTCTGCTTTGACATTGGCGTGCTGGCAGTTGCTCCTCTTGTCCCCATGCCAGCGCAAGCAGTGGGGTGTTCCCCGTCACCCGGGCAGGTCACCACGTCCCCTTCTCCATCACTGCCCTCATGCCTGGAGCTCCGTGGGGGAGGCCTTCTGCACGTGGCCCCGTCCTGTTCCTTTGCCTGCCTGTCCTCCTGTCTCTGGGGGGGGGGAATTATGTGGGGAAAATGGGTATTAAACAGATTTTGCCTGCCTGTCTCGTTACCCGGAACGTTTGCGAGTGGCTGCAGCGAAGCCAGCAGAAGTGTGCTAGTTTGGGATGATGACCTGCAGCTGGAAAACAGCTTTGCTGCCCTTTCTGCAGTACAAGGTTGCCAACTTAATGCAGGGTTAAACCCTTGCTTGTCCCTAAAGCTCCTGGTGGCAGTTTGCCGTGGGTCTGAGCTCTGCCCTGGAGGAGGAGCAGAGGTGAGAGCAGCGTCAGCCACTGGCTCTGACCTTCCCATCCTGCAGCCCATCTGTTGGTGCCAGCGTTCACAACGCTGCCAGCCTGCGACAGCTGCCCTGCGGCGTGTCTGAGCCAGGAGGGTGGCCCGGCTCCATCCCCAAGCCCCATCTTCCTCTCTTGCTCTTTTCCAAAGAAGATCAAAGACACTTGTTAGGATTTCCAAGCCTCTGGGTTTGGAAAGGGGCCAGTTCAGCCCTGGCATCTGTTGATCTGATCTAGTGGCACGACCGCAGCAGGACGGGTGCTCTCCTCCTGAGGAGGAAAGGGAGGGAGCTGGCAGGTCAGGGGGACCAGATCTGTGTCTCCTGCCTGTCCTCCCAACCTTCCACTGCCTTCCCGTGCCTGTTGCCCTCTGCAGCCTCCGGGTTAAGGTGAGCCTGGCCCAGAGCCGGTGATCTCTGCTCCAAGCTCAGCTAGCATCGCTGCTGTCCCACCCTTGAGGCACTTGATCTCTCCCTTGCCCTTCCTGGGGGTGGTTCGTAAGCCCATGTAAAAGCAAGGGCAGCCTTTTGCACTCTGTGAGTACCCTTTGGGGACAGAGCTGCCACTAACCCTTGTCCTGGCAGGCCCTCAGGTCACTGGGTTTGAAAAACAAGCTTGCACAGATCTCAGCAACGGGGCTGCTTCTGCCGGCTGGAGCTCTCCGGTCGGCTGGGCTCGAGGAGGAGGAGGAGGAGGAGGACGAGCAGCTCTCTGAAGCTGAGCACTCTCCCTGCTCTCAGGCTCTGCGCTGGATTTAACTCGGAGCCTTTTTGCTTTCCAGGAAGATGTTCACGTGCTTTTGCGTCCTTGCAACTGTGCCCGAGAGTCCTGCTCTCCTGTAGAGGTTTCTGAGGCTTTGGCAGTTCTTCTTCGTGGGTTCTCAGAGCTGGCAGCCACTTTTTGGGCACCTCTGTTGGGCTGCAGTCCTGGGATGATGCTGAATCTGACTGCGAGGGGGAACCGAGCTCCCTTGTGCTGCCCCAGGCCAAGGGCAGCGTTTCCTTCCCTGGTTTCTGGCTGCAGCCAGGGATTCGCTTCTCCCCGTGGTGCTGCCAGCAGGCAGAGACCTGCCGTCACCCACGGGGGGATGCGCTCCAGCTAGAGGGGTCCCACGTGCTGGGAGCTTGGTGCACGCACAGCCCTCGTCCCAGAGGGACCACAACAGCGGCAGCGCTGTGGGATCCCTCCCACGGGGAGCTGGGCTGGGTTCAGGTCACCGGCGCTGAGATTTTGGGGGTCCTTTAACCCCCTGGGTTAGTTATCCTGCGTCAGTAGGTCAGCGCGTGGGTGCTGTGCGCCAGGCAGGTCGCTCACGTCGCGCAGGGAGCCTTGTAGTTATTCTTGCCCTGCCTTGGCTTGATGAAGCCCCTCAGTGTCCCCCATCCTCCTAATGCTCTTCTCTGTGTTTTGCAGAGGAGGACGTGGAGAACTTTGACGTGACGAACCTGTCACAGGATGTGTTGCGGAGTATCGAAGCCGATAGCTTCTGGTGCATGAGCAAGCTGCTAGACGGGATACAGGTGAGCCTCTGGGGCCAGGGAGGTTTTTCTCCCCTTGCTGGGGTAGCAGTGCAGGCATCTCTCTGTGTCTATTACACATATAAAGCGCCTATCACCATATTGATAAACATTCTTTGGAACCACTCTTGGCGGCAGAGGTAAGAACAGGAGGCAGTCTGTTAGTACCTCAGCACTCCTGTTTCCAACCGATTTAAAAAAAACAAAAAAAAGCCACAAGACTTTGCTGCCAGCTTGCCTGCCTGGTGTTTAATACTGCCGCCCCACCAGGGTTGATGTCCCAGCATCAGGGAGATTTTGCTGGTTTACTGAGGTAAATCTGTGGGTAAAATCCTGGAGGAATAAGATGCTGCGGCTGGTGGGTGGGTGCTGCCCTGACTAGGGATTTCATGGCAGGCAGATGATCCTGGTGCTCAGGAGCCATGTCTCCTTGGCTCATGGTGATCTTGGCTCCCTGTGGAGCTGGGAATCTGATTTTGGTCATTTCTAGCTGTTGTGAGAGCTGCTGCTTCTGACTCCTGGCCTCTCCCTGCAGGATAATTACACCTTTGCACAGCCAGGGATCCAGAAGAAGGTCAAAGCCCTGGAGGAGCTGGTCAGCCGGATCGATGGTAGGTGACAGGGGGATCTGAGGAGGTTGGAGTCACACCAGCAGGAGGCCACCTTTGCAAGCAGTGTGCTCAGGGCAGGGGTAGACCCTTGGCTACAAGACGTAAGGAAGCAGGGCAGGGTAGGGTCAGCAGAAACCTCCTGGGGATGGGCTTTGGCTGGCCCGGTGGCCCGGGGTGGCAGGTGGAGGTGTTTGGGAGAGCAAGGTCTCAGCCTGAACGTGCATGAACGCGTGTGTTGAGGGCAGTGCCGTGTGCGGGAGCTGGGGCACCGTGGTCCCCAGGTGTGTAAGTGAAATGTGCTGTTTCAGAGCAGGTACATAACCACTTTAGGAAGTACGAGGTGGAATACCTGCAGTTTGCCTTTCGCTGGATGAACAATCTGCTGATGAGGGAGCTGCCTCTTCGCTGCACCATCCGCCTCTGGGACACCTACCAGGTACGCAGGCTCCCGCTGCCTTCCCTGCCTGGCTGGTGACGGGGGGGCCGGTTCCCTGCACCTGGGGGACGGGGGTCTTGCGGCAGCGCTGCGCAGCTGGGGGGATGAGGGAAGCAGAGCAGTGTGGCCCTGGGACATTCGCAGCCGGTTGGGTGATGGGTGGCCCAGCAGGACATCTGTGTCCAGGGAAGACGTGCTCCAGCTGAGCTGCAGGAGCTGACCCGGCGTTTTGCTGTCCGCAGTCGGAGCCGGAAGGATTCTCCCATTTCCACCTGTACGTCTGCGCCGCCTTCTTGATCAAGTGGCGGAAGGAGATCCTAGATGAGGAAGACTTCCAGGTAAGACCCTGCAGTTGGGGGTAATTCCCTGGGGGGTAGAGGGGAGGGAATTGCTCTGGCTGGGAGCTCAGCATGGACACGTCTCAAGGCTGGCTCCGACATCATCCAGCCCCGGGGGCTTTGTCTAAAATTAACGGCTGAGCCTCAGCGCTCAGGACAGAGCGCTGCTGGAGGTCCGGACATCACATCCCACCTCTTCCCCGGGCTCTGCCCACGGTAAATCCCTTGTGTTTGCCTTCTGCTGTCTGGCTGTACCGCTGGGGTGGCAGCAGCCTTTATCTCAAGCGGTTTGGAGGCATCTGAGGCGCTTCACTGATGCAGCTCCAGACGCGAGCACATCTCAGCGCTGCCTCGGAGCCTTTCAGACCTGCGAGTGTGGGGGGCAAGAGTTAGTGCCGCTGCCTCCGAGCCTGCTCCGGAGCTGGGCTCTGCCTTCAGCCTCCCCAGCCATCGCGCCTTCCCCTCTTTCAGGGCCTCCTGATGTTGTTACAAAACCTGCCCACGATACACTGGGGTAACGAGGAAATCGGGCTCCTGCTGGCCGAAGCCTACAGACTCAAATACATGTTTGCGGATGCCCCCAATCATTACCGCCGATAGGTGCCGGGACTCGACTCCCTCCTCTCCCCCGTGCCCACCCCCTCGTCCTGGCCCGATCTGATCACTGTGGCATTTTTGTCGTCCCAAGTCCTCGGACACTCCGGCCGGGAGCTGCTCCTCGCTGTACAAAGCTCACATCGACTCTTGTCTTAACTTTTAACGTGTGCCTGTCTGCCACTCCATGCGCCTGGATGTGCCACTCCACTGACCGTCAGTATTTCACGCTGTGCCCGTGGCTCGAGCCAGGGAGAGAGGCTCGAAGGGGCTGGGGGAGGACGGGGGAGGGGGGGGCAGCTTTACAGATGAACTGAGCCGAGGATGAAGCCCTCCTGTCCTCTCCACCCCCGGCCCTGGGCTTGTCCGGCTGGGACCACCTTGGCTTCGCTGCCTCGTGTTAACCTGCCACCGCGCGCACTGCTCCGGCTGCTCCGGCTGACACCGCTCGCTCCAACTCCCAGAGGAAAATGCCTTATCAGAGACCCGCCTGGCCGGAGACGCCTCCCCCCGAGGGCAGCAGGGCAAGAAGTTTCTCTCAGGGGCCGGCTTCGCTCCAGGGGGCCGGAGACCCCAAGCACTTTGTGGGGTCGCGAGGGAGCCCCTCATGCCTGCCCTCTCTCCTCTTCCCCATCCTCCTCGCCTCCCTCTCCCCCAGGGCAGCGGGGTGGGCACGGCGGCGGGGGGGGACACAACCACTCCTTTGAGGGGACTTTTGGTGACTGATGTGCCGTCGGTACAGCCCCCTCCAGCACGGGGGGAGGCGCAGGGGGCCGGTAGGGGAGCAGCATCTCCTGAAACCCCCTTGCGAAGCCCCCGTTCCTCCGAGGCGTTCTGTGTATATTGTGTTCTTGTGTATATGGGTCAAAGATGTACAATATACGTCTTCTGTTTGTAGCAGATAATGATTTTATATTTATAACGTGCACCCCTTGTTCTCCCCATCCTCTCCTCGCCTGGGAAGGATGCCTGGGTACGGCCTCTGGGGCTTTGGACCCCTCCAGAGGTGGGGGGGGGCACTTTGAGCCGCAGGTAATTTCTGCCCTAACGTGTTTTTTTGCAGTGTTGGGTCTGCCGGGAAGAGGTGGGATAGAAACGTGTATCCCAAGGCTTCCCCTGCAAGGGGGATTTGGGCATTTAGAGGAGAGGGGAGCGCCCAGCGGGAATCAGGGTATCCGGGCTCGGCGGCTCCAAGCGGGGCGAGGGCAGAGCCCTACCAGTGCTGCTGGTGGGACCCTCCAGGGAGGAACGATCCGGGACCCGGCGCTGGCTGCCCCCAGCGCTCCCTGGCCCTGCCGGGGCTTCTCCCTGGGGGAGGTGGCAGGGGCTGGGCTGCCCTCACCGCCGGCTGCTGCGAGATCAAACCAGCGGGGAAGGTTTTATTCCCGTGGGGAGGGAATAGACAACCGGCCGCGTGTGCCAAGGGCTGGGTGCAGGGGACCGATCCGGGCCAGCCCGGGTTTCTCCCGTGGGACCACCTGGGCTATCTCGGTGGGGTGCGGAGGCTCCCGGTCCCTCCGCTTTCCACTGCTGTTCTCGGTGGGAAAAGGCAGCGGGCCACGAGCCGGGACCAAGCATGTGAAAGGCAGAGCCTTGTTGCCAATAAAACTCCGAACAGTGTCTCAAGAAATGGCTTTCCTAACCTGGCGTTGTTTTTCTCAGGCATTTGGACTTTTTCCTTTATTTTTGTGCGTGCCTTTTGTTGTTTTCTCCGAGAGACAGACCTGGTTGCTCGTGATTAATTTAAAAAAAAAAAAAAAAAAAAAAAGGAAACCCAACAAAATCCAAAGCCAACAACCGAACCTTGTGGTCTGGCAAGGGTTTGCGGTGGGGGTGGGGGCGGCGAGTCCTTGCTTGGCCTCCTGAGGGGCTTCAGGCAAGCCCCCCACCCCTGCGTGTGCCTCAGTTTCCCCACCTGAAACACGAGGGGGGTGGGGGGTGGGTGTTCTCCTCTTGGTGTCTTGCTGGGGGGACTCGGTGGTGTCCGAGTTTGCTGTTGCCCAGAGGAACAAACCTCCCTCTGCTGCTGCGGACAAACCTTTAACCTCCCCCCCGCCCCCAGTCGCTTTCCATCCCCTATTAATTACTTTACAAAGTTCAACCGAGTGGAACAAATATAATTACTTCTGGGTGAGTCTAATTACCTGTGTTTGCTGCCCAGGCTTTGTCGCCGTTGATTGCGCGGGGCTGGCTCTCCAGCTCCGGCCCCTGGGTCCCACTGGGGCCACACAAGCCCTGTCCCCACGCAGGGTTTGGGGACACCTCGGCTGTGTCCCCAGCACGCAGCTGGCCCCGCACGCCCCGCTTCGGGTTGGATTGGGGAGCATTTAGTCCGGGGCGGGGGGAGTCCATCACCGTTGTTTCGGGGCTCAACGCTGGCAAGAGCTGCTCCGGGTGTTGGACTGTCTTCCCTGCCCGGGCCGGATCCTGCTGCAGGCTCAGCACCTTTTTCAGAATGTGCCCCCTGTTGTCCTTTGGAAACGGAGGCTGTCACACCCTGGGGTGACTGTACCCCCGATCCTGCGAGGTGCTGAGCACCCCTGTCCCAGGGCAACCCAGGATGACCCCAACCCACCTGAGCGGGATTCCTCCTCCCAGCCTGGAAGCAGCGGCGCGGCCCTGGGTCCCTGCGGCTGGTGGCACTGGAGGGTGGCATCAGCAGCGGCACAGCACCACCTCCAGCCCCGGGGACCAGGCACCCACCAGCAGCCGGGGTTTCATCCTGTCTAGGATGGAGCAAAAGAGGCAGGAGCCCACAACAGGGACTTTATTAACTGCAGGGCTCATTAGTTCTCCTTTAATTATCACCGTTAACGCAGCACCACGGGCTCAGCACCGCAGCTGCGTGTGATCCAGCGATGGAAATACAACTGCCACGGTCGTGGGCTGCAGATGAGCAGAACCAGCATCGCTGGGCCTGGCGGGGAGGGAGCGGGTCCCCGGGGCCACCCACTGCTGCAGTGACAAGGTCCAGGTCGGTGCCCGTGTCCTGGTTTGTCCCTACCAGCGGGGACCTTCCCAGCTCACCTGTGTCCCAGCGTGGTGCAGCCCCTCTCCTGTCACCCGGATTCCAGCCCAGTCTCGTGAAATAAAACACTTCCAAGTGTCAATGGGAGCAAATTCTCCGGTCCCGGGGGTGGCGGCAGCGACTTTTCTCCACAGGGAAGCCGGGATGTTCCAGGGCTGTGGGCACCACCAACCCCAGAGTCAATTTTTGGTGGTTTTTCCTCTCCCAAATGAAATTTTTTATGGAATCCCCAGGGGAAATGACATTACGTACCTGGCTGTCTGTGGCAATAAAAGGTGACGCTATCCGCCAGCGTGTTTCTGTTGGGTGCCACCAGGGTTTTAGTGGAGCGTGGAAGCCTGAGGGGACGGAGGGAGTTGGGGACAGGGATGGGATGGGGACGGAGGGAGCTGGGGAGAGGGATGGGGATGGAGCAAGATGGGGAGAGGGTGGGGATGGGGATAGAGGGAGCTGGGGAGAGGAATGGGCATCAGGATGGGGATGGAGGGAGCTGGGAACAGGGATGGGGATGAGGCCAGTGATGGGGACGCTGGGGACAGAGAGGGGCTGCAGACTGAGCTAGGGACAAGGCAGGACCCTCACCCGGGGCAGCGTGGGACCCCCGGCTCCAGGGGCTGCTGCTTGCGGACACATCCTGCAACGCACAGCGCAGCGAGCCAGGGCTGTTCTGGGAGGCTGCAGCAGGAGAGGATCAATCCTCAGCACGGTGGCACTGTTCGGTTTTGTCACCGGCCATCACCACCTGCCCCTAAGGAGCTGCCCCCACGCCGCTCCTTCCCTCCCCTCGCTTCTCCTCACACAGAAAAGCCGGAGGCCAAACCCGCGCACAGCACCCGCTGCAACCCGCCCTGTCCTCACCAAAGGGGACTTGGACCCCCACCCCCCGGGGTCTGGCTGCGTCACACGCGGAGCAGAAAGCTGCCCCCCTTTTCTCCTGGAGCACGTTCGCATGGCATAGGTACGCTCTGTCTATATAGAAAATGCTGATTACACTTACAATGGTAATGAGGGTGCAGAGAGCTGTCCCCTGGACGTACCTGTGGCTGTGGGGGTGTAAGTCAGTACTTACAATCGGAAAAACACATCCTCTGTGGCTGAGGAAGCAGCACTTGCCCTAAGGAGACCCCTCCCACAAATAAATGCACGTGTGAGCACCCACCTGTGGGTGCCCAGGGCTGGCCGTGGCCCCTGCACCCCCTGCAGCGGCTGGAGGGGCACCGAGCATCCTGCGCTTGCATTTCGTTCTCCTCTTGATGCTTTCTGAAGGGCATGTCCACCAGCAAGACCCTCCTCTGGGTCTGGGACACGACTGGTTCTTGGCCGTTACCTGCCATTGCCGTGCCCAGCACCTTGGCAAACACCCAAAATTCAGTAAATTAGGGATGGCTGCAGAAATCCCACAAAATTCCCTTTCCCTTGATCAAAATCTGCTGGCCTTCAGCATCGCCTCAACGCCGGATAAAGAGCCGTGTCCTTACCCAGCAGAGTGCCACGCCAGGGGATCTTGCCTTCACTGATCCTGTTCCTTCTATTTTGTGACTGAAAAGAAGCAAAAAGAGAAACGAAGAAGCTCTTGCCAACCCCAAGCAACACGCATCACATAATAAAAGGGAAATTAAACTTCTCTGCCAGGAAGTTTTGCTTGCAATGCTGCAAATTAACTACTGGTGTCCGACAACGATGCCATCGGCGGTGGAAATGCTGTTGCACCAGCTCCGGTGGGATGGTGGATCTCAGCAGCTCCTGAGGATGCTGCTGCCAGGGCCGGATCCAGGCAGGACAAACCCAGCTTTGCAAACAGGCAGACTTGCCTTGCCTTCAACTTAAAGGCAGAAGCATCCAAAAGGAAAAACTTATTAAAGGCAGAAGCATCTGAAAGGAAAAACCTGTTAGGAGGAAAACAGGAATTTAATTACTCAGTATTCCGGTATCAGTTGGAGATGAGGGTCAGGGACTACGACAGCGCAGCGGCTGCTGGAGATGGGAGATTATTGGAAAACGGGGCTTTTCGTGGCTCAGGCTGACAATTGCCTGAGCACAGGAGGCAGAGGAGCATGAGCCAGGATGAGGCCTCAAGGCAGGTGACCGCATCAGTCTCCTGCCAAATTTGTGGTGCTGGGGCTGACAATGGGATGCGGGGAAGGGAAAAGCATCCCCTGGCTGCCGCCGGGTTTTGCATCACGGCAGTGGACCTGCACCTCTGGCCCCAGAAGGGCTTCGTGCTCGCGGTGGATGGGAGCGATACCTGCGCCCTCGGGGAGCAGCAGCCTCCAAAACACGGGGTCTGCACAGAGGGGCTTGGGTCCTGACGGTGCACCGCTGCCTGCCGCAACGTGAGCCTGTGCAGGGAGGGAAAACACACCTCAGGGAAGAGAGAGAAGGCAAGAGCCCTGCTGAGAGGAGAAACCCTCCCCAGCCAGGAGCCAGGGACCAGCCCCGCGGCCGCTGCCATCGCCCAGCTCCCACCTCCGTCCAGCTGGCAAGTCCCACTGCCCGTGGCCCGTCACTGCAGGAGCATCACCAGGAGATGGGATTCAAACCCCAAATTCCCAATTCCCATGCCCCGGGGGCTCCTAGCCACCCCCCCGGGCAGAGGGCTGCCATGCAGGGGGCCGGGTGGGACCCCTTCCTGCAGCACCCAGCCCCACTGCCCACCGCACGGGGAACACTCACCTCCAGGAGATGTTCAAGGCGGCACAAGAAATCCCTCTGCGTGCCCCTTCCTCCCCATCGTTGCTCTTTGCAACAATCTGGGATGACTGGGATGAATAGAAACCATCACGGTAAGCGATGTCCTGAACCCCAGGACAATGCTAGCAAGGAAAGACTCTTTTGGCTTGTTTTGGGGTTTTTTTTATACATTAGAACATTTATTTCTCAGAGAGAAAATATAGTCTCAGACAGTCAGGTTATAGTAGGTAAAATTAGCATTTTTTTTTCTTTACAAGCATAGATTTTCTTATTACCTCTCTTATACCATCTGATATAAACAATTCTAGAAAGCAAATAAACTCACTTTCTACAATAAATAGAGCGATCTGTGCTTTACAGCAGACTGACAGTAACGTTTAGGTCCCGTAGCAACAGCAGGATATTAGCCAATTCAAATTCTAAAATGTCATTTAAAAAACAAACAAAACAAAAACCAAAACCCCAAAAAAGCCCCAAAATCCCAAGATCTTAAAACATGTTACACAGGTCACAAGTCCACAGCTGAGCTACCACCTGGAAAAGTGTATGTTCCTTTAAATAAATTACACTGTGTGCATATAAAAGACCCAGCAACACAACTGAGGACTTCAAGAATGGTGACAATAGGTCTAAATAATTTAGAACAATATTTTACAACTATATACACAACATCCTTCCCTAGCCACACTCCATTAGGCATTATTATTATTATTATTATTATTTTTACAAAATCCTATGCCCCATCTCTATATGTTACAGGAATCTTCCTTAAAGTGTGGTTCCATGTCCCAATGTATAAGAAGTGGTATTTTAAAAAAGTAGACCAAGTAGAAATGGCAGTGATTACTCCCCACTATTCATTATTATTATTATTATTATTATTATGACCCAACATTCTCTTCAGTATGAAAAAGTTAAAATAATAAAAAAATATTGAGTTAAAAAGCGAAATGATGATATTCAATCTACAATCTTGCTCTGCACCTTTGGTTCTTAAAATGGGAAAGCAAAAAGGGATACACAACAGAAGAGATCAGAGAAATCATAAAGTCCTTGGCTAATAGAAAAGGTTTTGTCATCAGGTTTCCAACCATCGGCTGTCCCCGTTTTTTTGCAACGCAACCCCCCCAAAAAACCAGGGATTGTCTGCAGAGCTGGGTTTACTTGGGATTTAATGGATGACAGCGCTGGAGACCCCCACACCAGGGCAAGGATATGCGTGTGTGGGAGAAGGCGAAAAGGCAAAATGGTTGTGTGCTCTAGTTAGTGCTGTGTTCCAACCCAAACCGAGTCAGAGGAAAACCTTAGAGAGACAGAAAAAAAGGGAAGAAAGGAAGAGGAGCCGTACACCAAATGTGCATAAACCAACACAAAAGATGTATCTCCCTCCAACCCTGATCAACCTCAGTGCCTGCAAAGCTGCTCCAGCTCATTAGACACCTCCAAAATTAGTTTTGCTTCTAAAAAAAGGAAGTTATCTTTGCTTAGACTCAGTACTGTGCTAAACCATGATATGAGATGTTACTGGAACAAGCACAGTCACGGAAGTAAGAATTTAAATGTCAAACTACCAAATAAATTTCTAGGACGTAATACACACACACAAACAAAAAAATCAGGTAATTTGCTTTTCATATTTAAAGCTCTGTGCATCTGTGCATGTAAGTGTGTGCAGCAGAGGGGAAGGTTACCAAAATATCTCAAGCTTTTCTCAATGCAACGAGAGAAAATTTAACATGAAAACACTATGTGTGTAGGCAGGAAAATCGTAACACCAACTCCCAGCTACGATTTCTTTTTTTTAATGTGATGGGACAACCAATGTCATTTAAAAAAAAAAAAAATAAATGAAAAGGCCAATGACGGTTAGGGTAAATTTGGCACAAGAAAGTCCAGTTGAGATTTCCGTAAAGGATCCTGGTTCAGTTACAGTGGTGACGGGTTCCTGGGAATTACTCGGGGCTGGCCGACGACTTCAAAACCCCGGTGGCACGAGGGAAGCAGGGCCGAGGGAGGGTGCACGAGGTCCGAACATCCGAACGCTGCGCTCTGCTCACTGCATCAGCTCACCCTGGCTCCCGTCACCTGGCAGCTTTCCCCAACCACCTTACTCCTGGCCCTGTAGACTAGAGATTTCATCTGCCAGCTCTTCAGCGAGACACATTCAGAAAGAAGCTGGACAGGCTTTTTGGCACGTTTCAGGGTACTTTGAGGAGTGCTGACAGCTGCTGGGAACGGCATCCCTGGCTGGGCAGTGCACGAGAGTCCGCTCTGCCGACGCAGCGAGCGTGGGGTCTGGAGAAAAAGGAGGACCGGCCACCCCGACCCCTTACAGGTAACTGGAGGTCACGAAGGGATGATCTCCCCGCACGCGGCTCATGTGGATCATGGCTCGGTCATACGCCACCTGCACAGACTTGCGGATGCTGGTTTTTCGTCCTTCCATCATCTTTAACTTGTCCACTGTGTCGTCCACGCCGAGGGGATAGACTTTGTCACGCGGAAGCCACTGCCTGCAACAGAGCGCAAAGCCTTGTCACCGAGGGCATCGGCAGGGAGACGGGAAGGAAGAGCAAACGCCCGGAGCCTCCTGCCCTCGCAGAGGCCTGAGCTCTCACAGCAGGCTGACTGCTCCCGTGTGCCTGGCTCTCACACCCACTGCACGGCTGCTCCAGGCCACGGAGTTTGTCCCAGGAATTTCCAAGACACGGGCTAACACAAGCTCCACAAGCGTTCCTCACACACCTCAGCAGCAACTACTCACTGGTTGTCATCTCCTCCCCAGGAGCAGCTACACTCGTGTGATCTATCTGTTTACAATTAACACTCCACCATGATGCTACCGATGTTTAGAGACCTGCATTTGACATAGTGAACCCCCCACCTGTAGCCAAAATACCTTCCTGCACGAGCAGTTTTCTCCTTCCTTGGAGTCCTCCCTCAAGGCTTTCAATGCTCCCTGGAGCTCCAGGGGAAACTTGGAAATTCCTGTGCTCCACAGAGCAGCAAATACAGGGACTTCCATGGTGGAAAGTTAAGTTTTTATCTCCGAGAAAGCTCTGCCTTGTCCCAAGACACTGTAAGCATCAGCGTTTGGGTGGGTATAACTACCCGAGTATCATCCAGAAACAGGCAGCTTCCAGTAGACACGTCCCAAGCCCAGGCTGACTCCAAGTGGTGACTTAAATTGCAAGTGCCTTATCTGTGGCAAGTTTTTATTGGGCAATCATTAGCCCAGGTTAACTAGCACACTCAGGTACATGCCATCCATCTTTCCTAACAAAGCCCAGCCCCTAGGAGTTCAACCTCAGCCGCTGCTTGCACAGGGCAATGCATCTCCCAGCCAGCCAACGTGGGCAACACGGGGCAGCTCAGCTCATCTTCACCACAAAGACGAGGGACCGATTTTCAGCCTTCGTGATCCTTCTGCGGCACCACTGAAGTCAGCAGAATTCGGATCTGGCACCAAGAAGGGGTTTTATGACTTTTCTGAGGCACCTTAGCTTCCCACAAACTGCAAACAAGGCTCTAAGCGGCCACTTGAGAGTGTAAACACCCACCAGAGCTTGTCTTCAACAAGAGCAGGGCAAAGCCGAAATGCTGATTTTTATTGGGAAGGTAGTTTCAATTCCAAGTCTGGATTTAGATTTTTCAAAACCAATGAGTACAGCAACAGCAAGCATAGCACTGCCATTGATTTTCCACTAAAAATCATTAGTACCTCTTTGAAGAACGTGCCCTGTATCAAGTGGTTCTGGTAATCAGGGGCAGTGAAACAATGCCGCATGCTAATAAAAAGCCTCAGGAGTGTGTCCCTTGGCCCCTCTTTTCCCCAGAGGACACAACCATACTCATCAGGTGATGCAAACGTGATCCCCTTCTCAGCTTCCCAAGAAGACAGCACGTACTTTTCCTTTGCCTCTGTTGCACCTTGCTTCCATCTCTTTGGACTGCATAAAACACCGTAGCAGCCCCAAATGTAGGGGCAACAGTCCCCCTTGCTGCTGTACCCCGCTGGGGGACTGGCTCTGCTTTTTCCCCGTGATGTACCCTCCCTCCAGCTGTGACACAGCCTCCGGGAAACATTCACCTCCTTCCTCCAGCACCTCGCCCTTCCCTGACCTCATGGTTCCCTGCTCTCCCAGGGATGCCTGCAAAGACCTTCCTCAGAAGACTAAGGAGGAGAAGGGCTGTTGAATACCCCCAGGCTCATTTTAAATGCTTGGAGAAGAGCTGTTGAATACCACCAGGCTCCTTTTTAAATGCTTGGTATGTTATTTCATAGAGGCAGCAGCAGAAGAGGCAAGCTTGTTCTCTCCTCCGCTCCCATGGGCACCCCAATGGCCCAGCATCTGCCTTGTCCACAGTATAAACTCCCTGGATCCCAGGGGATCCCAGCTGCACACAGGTGTCACCTCCTGCCTGACAATTTATTCGCTTGGTTCATGTCCCACATGTGGCATCCGCTGGTTAAATAATCCAGTGGGTTCAGCACGCAGCTGCCTGACATCTTCCAGGATAGTTCTCCAGTTTTCCAAGTTTCCAATTGTTTCATACACGGATTTCAAAGCCTTATTGCTTATTTTTAAGGCACGTCACTGGTTTGTGACATATTATATCTGGCTGGGATATTGTTGCCACGTGAGCGTGGTCAGCCAACGATACTAAAATCAGCAGATTCAGTCTGCCTGAGACAGAACAGTAAAAAGCCTTGAGATATTTCACTCGCCCCGATCCAGGTGCTTACACCTACATTTTCCATCTTAAACAAATAACTTGATTTGAAAGCTGCAGGCACTTGTCACCTCTGAAAAAGCAGGCAAGTCTAAATATGGAATAAACCCAGCATTTTGCAAATGTTACCGTGGAGATTTTTGGCAAATCTTTTGCGCAGCAGTGGAACTGGCTGCTCAGTCTGCTGGTGTTTTAGAGTCAAATGCTCTTTCTAATTTGCTGCAGATTTAGACTACTAAATTGGCTCTTCACGTGCCTCAGTATTTTTGTGGTGATGCGACCCCTGGGTGAAGGATGCTGGGCTGCTCACCGTGGAAGTGCAGCAGTAAGGTGTTGTGCTCTTGGGCCAGGAAAAGCAGGCTGGCTTCCTTAGTCAGACTTTTCTTGAGTGCTGCATGTTTAAATTTTGCCCATTTCCATGTAACATGATCAGCATCATCCCTGTATGCTCCCATATATCAAAGATTATGTTAAATCTTCTCTCTCGGCACCCGCCTGTCTGCACACACTCACCAGGTTCTCTTGTTGTCAAAGAAAAGGACAAGGAAGAGCTTCTCTCCTGCCTCTGTCTGCCTCTGCTCCCCCAGCTTCAACACATCCATGGGTGGGACTGGGATGGGGACTCCATTGTGGAGCAAACCCTCACGTGGCATCTCGGGATCGATTATCTAGGGACACAGGGAAAGATATTTAAGCACAAAACCCTTCAAGTACTGCAGAGAATGCATTTCCCCACCCCTGCCCTGTTCTTTCAGTCTATCCAAGTTAAGAGAATTAAAATCTACTTAGGATGGGTAAGCAAAATTGCTTGTTCTGTCTCAGAGGCTCTTTTAAAAAAATTTTCCTGTCCTCAAGGCTTCCTTTGTGGAAGGGAAGCCAATCCATCCAAAAGCCAAGCACCTGACCTTAAAAAAGAAGGACATGAAGTATGTGGTTCTGTGTGGAGGTAGATGCATTTACATTAACTGGCAATTTCGTACAAACTCAGCATTGTTGTATTCAGCGAAGGATTTCCCTCCCTCCCTCCCTCCCTCCAAACTCACACAATAAATGTAACACCGCTTCCACACTCTGCCAGCACCCTGCGATATCACAACAGCTTCATTCTGCTGCAATCCGGTTGACTTCAGCGGCACTGCTCGGATTTATACTGCTATTAGATCAGAATCAGGCCCGATATTTTGAAAAAGCTGACGAGCAGTGCCAGCTTTATCAGGCTAAGGGAACACAGACTACAGTAATTTTGGAGAGAAGTAACAGATGCCTCGATTCTCCCCACATAAAGCAGAAATGTCAGCATCCAACATTTGTGCTATGTGATCACAGGAGGAGAATGAACAGCAAAGGGTGGATGCAGTACGTGGTCTACTCTTCTTCATCTCCTGATCTCAGCTCCTAAGGGCTTGAAAAAGCAGCTTGGCTTTGATATTGGCCCACTGTAAGAATTTATTAAGACATTTTACCACCACAACAGACTGCTATAAAAAAACCCGCCTTTTTTGGGGGCAATCCCAGTGTTTAAATCCACGCTAAAGCACAGTTTAACTTTGGCTGTAGCCATGCAGAGATCTAAAAATGCTTTGGCTGGCAGATACACAGCTGTTCCCTCCTCTGGGCTCCCACTGAAGAGTAAGCGCAGGGATGAGGGTCACGCTTTTAGCAAAATCTGCCCTTTTTGACGGCATCAGACCTGTGCTCAGCTATGGCCTGGCATACACGCTGCGTCAGCTTACGCCTGGTTTCACAGCTCTGCTGCTTGGATGTAGAGACTCGTGTAATTTCCGTGATGACTACACTTGCTTTCACCCCCTACAATTTCTCATCATTCGCAAGGCACAGTCTGTCCTAGCGATCCCAACCATAAGGGTACTTCAGGGGATGGCTGCAGCCATGCAGAAATTACACGGAGCAGAGACGGCACAAGAGCCACGGCTCAACGGATATATTTAAAAGTAGTAGAAACAACAAACTGTAGTCAGCCTATCTCACATTCCTACTGATATACCCACTTCAGCAACTTCGGTTGGTAAGTTAACAAGCACTGCAAAGCCTGCAGTGGTACTGGCACTTCCTAGCACGGGCTGCACGTCACGGCTTGCTTTGGAACAGAGTGCGGTGCTCACTGAAGCCAGGTTTATGGATTTCACCTTAATAGTCAAATACCCAAAGATGGATAAATATGAAGGAAATATTGTTTGAAGGACTAGGTGCAAACACGTGCATATATTCTCATATTTAAATCAAACATATGGTTATTGCAAGAGGATATACACATCACAAGGCCAGCTGGGCACCTACATATGGAGTTGTACTCACTACAGATAGGAAAATGTGTGGGCAGTTAAGACACCAGTGGATCCTGGTGCCTGCCTTTATAAAATTTACATCTTCTCATGCCAACAGGACTGATGACTTTCCCCATAACTGCAGAGTGAACAGCAAAGGAGAAGAAAGATCTCCTCCTATCCCTGGCATTGAGAGACCAATGTTTTATGAGTCCTCTGCAATGCTGTGAAACAATGAGCAGAGGGAAAACTAACTGTGCGAAGGGGAAAGGAAAAAAAAGCAAAAAAAGCACATATTGCATGACTTTGGGAAGTTTTCCTTTTCTGTCTGGTTACACTGCACGCTAGCACTGTGCCCTGGGCTGCCTGTGCTGTGGGTACAGGCTGGGAGAGAGCAGCAGGGTACTTACCAAGGCAGGGTAGGAGGGATAGCCACGGCACTTGGCCCACACAAGCTCCAAGGGCTCCAGCTCAGCCTGATTTTCAAAGGACATGAGGAGAGCCCTGCCTAAGGGACAGAAGGAAACATGGTTTAGCAGGGCAATTGCAAGCAAGGGGGTTGGATAACACAAAAAACCACACTGCTGTTTAACCCAGGCATGACAGCTTGCATTGCCTCACCAGCAACCAGCTAGAAAAGATGAGCTACTATTGTGCTTAAAACATACTGACAAGGTTTCTGTTTTAATTTTTCAACCTATTGGCTTCCGCAGCAAGCAGAAAGCTGGAATTTCACCTTTTTTTCATAATAAACCTATCGTTCAGCTATTCGTCACGCAAGAGCACACATTTAATCATCACTGCATGCACATATGCGTAATTCCAAACCATTTCTCTTCATCAAGAACTAGAGGAAAATGGAAAGCCACTTATCATTTGTCCCTATAGGCACTGGGTAGCCAAACCAGAGGTGGTAAGACACACATCTCATCTCCATTAAGTTTAGGATAAAATTTAATGTGCAGTGAGACCCAGCCTGGCCATGGTGAATGTCCAGCCTTCTTTATCCTCTGTCACTACAGTAATGTTCCACGTTAAGACAAAGCCACAGTCTCCTAAATCATGAGTCTAAGTCTGTGCATGCACATAGCTTCACATGAACTCTTCAATATGGAAATAGCAATCAAATTCAGCTCTGGAGTGAATAGCTGCTATATCGCTGAAATCAAATGGGTATACGAGCGATGAATTTGGTCCATTAGGCTCCACCAAGCCAAATCCACCCTCAATGGCGTTGATGAAGCTTTACCTGAGATTAATTTGGACCAGTGTTCAGAGAGCTCCTTTTTATTCCTCCTAAATACAGATATCTAGACTATTCTGATGCCAGATACCTTGGGGCTATTTGATCTCTGCAGGAAGTGCCTGGTTCTAGCTGACAGAAGCCTATTAGCTATGAATTTTTTTTCAAACTGATGTCAGAAGTATTGCAAAAGATCCATTCCAGACATGAATAACTAATCTGCCAGCTCCTGGTCCCCAAAAAGGAGTCGTCTTCGTTAATGTGAATTTTACAGCAAGTAGTGTTTGCTCTGGGGGGGGATGGTCAAACACTGCCTTTACCAGAAGTCAAACTGCATCTAGAAAATGCAGAGCACAACCCAAATGAGCACCCTGCCAAGACGACCTGATGTGCTCCTCCACTATTGCATTCCAGATGTATTCCTCCATTAATGAAATTAGGTACAAAACCACAGAATTGTCCCACTGAGTCTAATTCTGCCGGTACTAGCCCCGCTCCGTAAGTTTATTTCCAGAGTGGATTGCTGAGCGCACAGGGTCCAGGATAATAACGGTTCCCAGGGAGCCAGGAGCCGTACAGGGCACAGGCGTGCCAGGGAGTCAAAGCTGAATTCTGATTTCAGTATAAACCTGCAATAACTCTGTCATTGATAGACTGTAAGACAAGAGTCTGGTCGTGTGAGCGCTGGAAGAGTGGCGTAGTGCCTTGGGTGGTATTAGAGGAGTGTGGCGCAGTTTTACAGATGTATAGCACGGTCTGACAACGACAACTTGACAAAAACAAGACACAGACCTTGAAAGCAATGATAGCAACACAAGAAGGAACAGCTACGAAGTCATCTCCAGAGAAACCCCTCCTATAATTATGATTTACTGTTTATATCGCAGCATCATGAAAGAGAACTAGTCCCAAACCAGGAGAAGACAGTGCCAGGCATATTACACACACCAGACCTACGGAAAGCACCCACCTGAGGAGAACACAGAGCACAGGCAATCAGCAAAAGCGAAAGCAGGAAAAACCTTTAATGCACTAACCGAAATTTGTAACGAAGCAAGTTAATAATGCCCAGGTGTCAGCAGCCTGGTTGTACAACCTGGGTAGCTCGTGCAGGACTGGTTCCTGGCACACGTGGAGACCTGCGACCCCCGGTCCAGAGGCTGCCAGCCCTACGGCGCGGTGGGACCGCAGCAGGGCGTGCTGTGCAGCCATTCTCACCTGAGCTGCTGTAATCAGAGTCTCCGTTCACACCTTCCAAGAAGGGCACCCGAGAAAGAGCTGGCTTCCCTCGACTTCGCTTGGGAGGCATCAAACCACTGGTAGAAAGATAGGAGAAAACAGGTGACCCCTGAACACAAAGCCCAGTAAATGGATTCCCCAGCTCTGTTTAAAATACTGGAAAATTACTGTACAGGGGCATCACTGACATGAAAAGAACACCGAATACTTGAGCAAGATGTCACCAACACACCTCTTCTGGTGCAAGTACGCTGGACATCATCCCGGCTTTGCCATGAGTGATGAAAGGGGCCCAACAGAAACGGAGCTATGAACATGAGGAGGAAATTCAGCAAAGGCTTCACACCGCCGAGCTGACGCGGCGACGCCTGGAGCCTGCCTGAGCTCACCCAGTTGTGCACGGACTTCAGAGATGACAGAGCAGCCCCCCAGCACCACTCCAATACATGTACAACTGCACTCTTATCAGCCCACGTCCTGAATGTCCTTTCACCTCACTAGTACAAACATTTCAGAAAATGGACTATCTCCACCTCAAGCAATCGCATTTTTTCACTTACTGTAATTATTTTTTTTTTTCTTTTATGATTTTCTAATAAGCAACCCATTCTGAGTGAATTTGGCGCTCAAAAAGAAAGACTGGGGAAAAAGCAGTAAACAGAGCTGTTCCTAAATAGAATAATTGTACAAGTTATCCATGAGACATCAGCTTGGTTTTAATTCCTTGTTTTGTGGGTGTCACACAGCTCTAATGTAATTTTTGCTCTGTGAATTGCTTGCAATTATTGTAATAAGCACTTAGATCACACTTTTCATCTTCAAAGTACTATACAAACATCAACTAACAAATCCCCACGCTCCCCTGTGAATTCAGATTTGTCTCCCTCACCGACAGGTGGGGAAACAGAGGCAAGCACGGTGGGGCCATACAGACAAGACATGGTTTGAAAGGGAACTTTTGGCTCCTGGTCCTGTTCTGACAGCATCCTCTCCCCACAAAGGATTTCTGCGTGACGCAAGGGCCCTCATTTAAATGACACTGCAACTATGCTCGAATTCAGGTCCCTCCTTTTTGTTCCCTTTGACGCAGCTCCTTGCTTTATGAGAGCTGATTGCAAGAGCTTCTTGTGAGATCTGCACGGAGGTCATGGTGGGATCCAGCTTACAGAAGAGGCAATGACTGACCTGAAGATCTGGGCACACAGCCCAGAGGAGAGGGGAGAGATGAAGAGGTGGGTGGGTGTCCCATCCCAGAGAAGAGCTGGAGGTCCTATGCCTCCAAGGGGCTCAGCATGTGCTAAGAGATTAATTTATCGGGGCACCACGTGCTTCTCTCAGGCTGCCCAGCATCTGACTGTGGAGATGGGATCACCCTGCCACAGGGAAAAGCCCTGGCACTAAAATTGCTTCTCTAAATCCAGGGCCTTGCCCCTCATCATGGGCACAAAAGCTTCTGCAAACTGATTTCTAAAGGAAACACTCATCAAACCTTAGCTACAAAACTATACAACTCTTTTGGCAGCTAACATTTACGATCACTCTGCACAGCAGAGTGAAGTTTTCATTCGAAAAATGCTCCTGGGATTCAGCCCCGCTGCAGAATAATTTGTTATGCAGCTGATTAACAGTTTTAAACTGTAGCTTCAGTCCTGAGAACGGGTGTGCATGGGGAGCTTTATAATTTCAAGCGTCCAACTGACATTGCAAGCTTGAAGTCTTACAGGACTAACTGAGCACCTGCATTGGAAGCATTAAATGTCTGAACATATTTCTCAAGTGACAGGTCATCACCCCAAGGGTCACCAAAGACAAGCAGAGGGCAACGACACGTTCAAGGCACTGAAAATATTACTAAGAATATCAACTAAGAAAGCCTTGCTTCTGCCTGTTCTGGATGATCTTACCCATCAAGGTCAAACGTCCCCAGCCTGTCACTCTCAACACACACAAACGTGATTCTGGCATAATACAGGTTTTACTGTGCAGTGAAAGGGCTGTGAAATTACTTGAGTCAGTGTTCAGAGGGCTGGACAGGTAGGTAAGACCAGAAAAACGATATGGTACCCACAGGTGCCTACTGCATCGGGCCAAAAGATGACAGATGTTTACTTTAAGTCTGTTCAGTCCTGTTTGAAGTGCCCAGTTCTGCTTTTAAACCTCTGAGAGGAAGAGAGCAGCACTTCAGTAGGTGGCAGAAGTTCAGCTTCACCGGCAGTGCTGATCTGGACATTAGAATTCACGGTTTTTCTAGCTTTGGCTCTCAAGAACCGCAAGGAGGTATGCATCAGCAGGGAGGATGTGTATGCATTGAGGAACAGAAGTGGAACAGATAGCCATTTGCTTGAAAAGTCACGCACCGCTTTTGAGACCTATAGCTTAAGAGGACAGAACAGAACCTCAGCAGCTTTTATCTTTTAGGGTGAATGCACAAAAGAACTAACAGTTCGGCTGGGTTTGAAACAAAGAAGTTGAATAAAACTAGGTAGATTAATTCAGACACACAAGGTGTTCTAGGGGACAGTTTCACAGGGGGCACTTACCTGCAGGCTTCAAACACCAGCCCACCGCCCAGGCCAGAGCTGCACTCGGAGTCAGAGCCACTTTCCATGTGCTTTGCAAAGCCGTTAGTCACTCCTGCCCAGGAGACAAACGGGAGTCAGCCCAAAGAATCACAGAATGATGGAATGATTTGAGTTGGACATGACCTTAAAGATCATCTGGCTTCAACAACCCTGCCACGGGCAGGGACAGCTGCCACCAGCCCAGGTGGCTCCAAGCCCCGTCCAGCCTGGCCTTGAACTGTGCCAGGGCACCCACAGCTGCTCTGGGCACCCTGTGCCAGCGCCTCTCCACCCTCACAGCAAAGAATTTCTTCCCAATATCTCATTTAAATCTCCTCTCTTTCAGTTGACAACCGTTACCCCTTGTCCTGTTGCTACATGCCCCTGTAACAAGTCCCTCTCCAGCTTTCCTACTGGTCCCGTAAGGTCTCCCCGGAGCCTTCTCTTTTCCAGGCTGAACAACCCCAGCTCTCCCAGCCTGTCCCTAAGAAAGGTGTCCCAGCCCTCTTATCATCTTTGTGGCCTCCTCTGGACTTACTCCAACAGATCCTATGTTGGGGGCCTCAGAGCTGAATGCAGAAGCAGCAGCAACACATAAAGATGCTACCAAGGCTCAGGTAGGGTCACTATCCCACGACTCACAGACACAAAGATGCTGAATACTTCAACCAGAGAGGGGAAATCCTGCACAGAGATCCCCAGACTCAGCTGCAACCAGGTGGGGACTAATAAAAGGTATTTTTACCCCCAGCACACAAAAAATTAGGCTGTCTCTGAAGAAGCAAGTGGTGGAGAAGTGCCCAGGGATGGTCGAAGAAAGCTTTACGCAGCACCTAGCTCGCCAGGGAAGCCTGGAGGCCAGAAAATGAACCACCTGCTCATCTGGCTTCAGCTGTCGTTGGGAAAAGACATGGAGGTTTCACGCCGACGGCCACAGACTTCTCCCTGCCTCTCCCCAGGCCTGGCTGCCGGGCTGGTCCCTCCCTGGGGAGCAGGGATATAAAACCAGAGCTCATTTGGTTACAGGTTCCTTGCTGAAAGAAAACCGCTCTGGGAAAAACTCACTGCTTCGGTTTCTGGAAATGAGATTTTCCAGTGAACGGAGCAGACACTGAGGAAGCAAATTCCCCCTGGGTAGAAGAAGGTTTCCCACCACCTTCCTCTCTGGCTGGCACGAATGTCACTGTAGCTGTAAGTGGAATATTTCACTTCTTTGCCCCAGATACTGACAGTGCTGGAAACCTTCTCTTCACTGCCAGGTTTACTGCTCCGTGCACTGGAGGGACACCTACACAGAAAGCTGGGCTCACCTCCAAGTTTAGACAAGATCCTACAACCAGGGACAGGCAGAGGTGGACAGGGAACGAGCCCCGAGTGTATCCCCAAGCCCAGAGCAGGCTGAAGAAGCCAGATGACCATGGCCTTCCCCCCCCCAGGGACCCACCACCCCCAAGTTCCCCACCGAAAGCCTGTCAACCATACAATGGGCAAATTCATGCCAAAGCCACTAGTGGTTTTTTCGAGCTGTAAATACGGCACTGCCACAAGAGGCACATTTCTGGGAATCACCCTGTTCCAACAGTCCCGATCACACTGACCTGCTCCTGCAGTAACACAGACTTGGCACGCCAGAAACTCCCTCCAGTTAGGAGAAATTGTGTTTGAGACAGTGGAAGGAGCTGAATCACAAAAGCAGCGCTGCAACTCATAGGAAAAAGCCAGCAGTGCTGCTTCAGCAGAGGGAAGATGTCACTGCCTAGTCATCAGTGATTTTCCAGCATCCTGCCTTTATTTTCCCTTTTTTAATTGCAGCCTCTCATTCTGACCTGTATCCACTGTGGGCAATTCCCCTCTGCTTTAATTACTGGCAGATGACGATGGTGAGTCCCTCAACTCTTTGGAGAAACTGTCTATGTGTTTCCTTTAACCTGTCCTGGTAAGTCAGTGCCCACATTCATCTGCTTTCCTCCTCCTCTCGATTTGCTAGCAGCCTTCTGACAGCCAAATAACTTTAAGATAATATCTGAGGTGTGGGCTAAGTCAAGTACAGATGGGAACTGTCCCACAACGGCTGTTAACACAACTAAAAAGTAATCACATTGTTGTTACTCGGATGTTCCCGGCATCTTTCTAAATTTCATCTCAGCTGCTTATTCTCATTTGCAGATCTAATCTGAAAAGGAACCTGCTTGGTATTCCCACTAGTTTTGTTTAAACTCCAGAACTGAGGGTACACATGTTTAACACCTCATCTTTCTTACATGGGTGCTGTGTTACTGGTCCACTGCACACTTCCAACCAACTGCACCATTTCTGCTGCAGGGAACTCTTACTCCTAAGAGTGGCCGAGCCAACACAAACCCTTCCACAAGGGCAGGAATGCCAGCACCTCTCAGCCCTTACTGGAGAGTCTGGAGTCTCCAGTCAGGCCATTCAACAGCTCTGGAAGAGGCTGGGCACGTTGGCTTTACGCAACAAAAAATGGCAAACCCTCTCTCACAGCAGCCCTGCGGACTGGCAAAGAGAAGAATTACTTGTGACCCCCTGGGCTTCATCTTGGTACCTTTAAATGTCTAAAACGGAGGTGTCTAGAGCTGAACAAAGTTGCCAGAAACTCATTATGGACATGTTTTGTCTGCCCTATTTTAGAAATGTGTGGAAGAGACAATGCTTTTGTCACACACGTCTGCTTACGGCGACTGTATTTCCCCCCAAGCATAAAATGAGTTTCAGGTGAGTAGTTTGGATGCAGATGTCTCGGCCCCAGGATTTCCACTCCCTCAGCCCCATCTCGCAGTTTCCAAGTGTTCAGAAGGAAGAGAGATCCCAAGGAATTACCTCTCTGCCCTGCCTGCCTGGGTGACTTCTCTCCATCGCTCTCGCTGCAGGTCCTGCTCTGGGGCCGCTTCCGAGCTTGTCGCTCCCCATCCGGGCGGGAGGGTGACAGCTGCCTGCTCTGCCTGTGGTCCTCCCCGTTCTCCAGGGAGCAGTCCAGGCCTCTCTGCAGCTTCACCCCGTTCTTAGCTTTTTTAAAAAGGACAGATGTCCGCCGGCCCACGCCGCTGAAGGGGGGGCTGGCAGGGGTATCCGCAGGTGGCAAGGCCAGTCCGTTCAGGCCATTGTCGCTGAGCAGGCGCTGGAAGGCTTGGCTCTCCCGCTGCAGAGCCTTCTTGTCAAAGAGCTCCCTGTCCGGCCTCACCCTCTTCTGCAGCTGATTCAAGGACTTGCTGTCACTGATGGGTTTGAGCGTTGGAGGGTCCTGCAGAGAGTCCAGCTCCGAGAGGGAGGGTGCGGGTCCTGTGGGCTCCAGGGTTGGAGGGTGCGGGGGCTTGCCATCATCTGTTAAAGGAATAAAGAATCTGCTCTAACATTTCAGAAAGAGTTATTCCCAAAACCAACAACAGCCGTTCCTGTCTTTCACTAGGGCCACAGACAGGAGAAACAGCAAGCCTTGACTGTCGATATGCACTAGAAAGCTGGAGCTAAAATCCTGCTGAAACCTCTCACCTTTCTCCCCTTCCTCGTCCCCTCCCCTTGATGTTTTATCCGGCCCCTCTTCCCGTGGCACAGGCTCCCCGTTGGGCATGCTCTTGTTCTGCTGCTGGGCCAGCTTCTGCCGAATGGAGTTGATCTCCCGTCTCAGGAGCCGGATGCGTCGCGTCCGGGCACCACTGGACCGCATGGTGCTCACCATGTCCAGCTTCTCCAGCAGCTCCTTCAGCTGGGCCTCCAAGGAAAGGTGAGCCCGGTTCTCCGGCAGGAGGATGTTATCCACTGCATCAAAAGAGATTGAACCAGTGAAGGGAAGGAGTAAGGCTTCCTGAAGAAGTATTTGGGACCACTGCCATGCCTCATTCTCTTTGATGCTATTCAGGAACCAATTGCTTTAGTTTGGGGATTTGGCAACTGCTGACCTTGGAGCTCGGTCTTCCTTCCTTTGGGTAAAGCGCAGTTGAATTAATTTGCACTGCCCTCCAGCTCCTGCTACTGTCCCAGGGGCAACAGTGAAAGGACATGTGTCTGCACCCAAGGCAGCTCACAGTCCAGGTCCATGCCAGAAACCTATTTCACTGCCAGGTTAAATGACAAAAATCATACCACAAACAGAACTGGCCAAAACAAAACACGTTTGCCATTCTCCTGGCTCTGTTGAAGGGCTGGCATCCACAGGAGCATGGCAGACAGCTGAGAGACATGCTATCCTACACCAACACCAATTTTGTTAACAGACTGTCCACGTGCATCCAAGAAGGCTGCAACATTTAGGAACTGGACAGCAGACTGCAGGCTCGGCGTGCTGGATGGCAGCGGTACCCTGTACTAAGTTTAGCCAAGTTATTCAACCAGTGCCTTGGGGCTGCATCTCAAGACGGCTGTGGGAATGGAAGTGGTCATGTTGTGAACGGAAAGCCTCAGCTAGGACTGCCTGGGTCCCAGTACCCGAACCCCACATCACCCGCTCCCAGGCCTCAGGGCTCCACGTAACCCAGTTGCTCTGTACCTTGCCAACTGCCGATGAAATGAATGAGCTTTCCTCAGAGCAAAAGATTCTACAGCCACCTTCGCACTGTTCTTGTAAAATACCAACAAATCAAACAGCACGGGCAGTTACAAGGCTCTTCAGAGCCAGACATGCACTAGGAGAGCTGGAGCTAAGCTGCACCTAGCTCAGAGTGCCCCACTCACCTGAAATCCTGCCCTTTGAGGCTCTAAAGGACTTAGATATGTGCTAATGTAAATACATCGATAGGAAAATTCTTGTATGCTGAACAATGGTTGTGATTTCCATGCAGGCTGAGTGACATGCTCAGAACAAAGAACACAGTTACGACCTGCCTGTAAAAAAAAAAAAGGTTAATAATAAAGACTCACCATCCTCCCAAGAAAAGCGGTAAAAGTCCTCGGTTTTGGGCGACTCAGGCAGGTGAATCCCCACATCAGTGTCAAAGCCGATGTTTTCAGCCTGCCGCCGTGCATGACGCAATATCGCTCCTCCGAGGTCTCTGAGCCGGACAGCTGCTCGGTGGAAAATCGTGTCTTTAGCATTATACCTCATGCAGTTGGTAACTATAAGGTTAAAGTCTTCCTCAAACTCATCCAATGTTCGGTACAGGTGGGACTCCAGCTTCCGCCTCATGGTGGAAAAATCCATTGGGTTGGAAATGAATTCCAGGTAATCTGGAACCTAAACATATAAAACCTGTACAATTACAAAAACCATTTACTAGCCAACTAGAGCGTATCCATCATAAGCACTCTTAATGCCCTTTCCACCAGCAAGGGGCAGCGCCAGCGGGTCATTTTTGTGTCACCCAGTCAAGGCAGACACATCCTGGCTCTGCAAAACATTACTTGTCTGAGACGTGCTGAAGCTTCCAGAAAACAATACCCTTTTTTGGCCCGGAAGGATACCCACATTGGGAGTCCTCTTTGAGACATTCCACCAGCAGCTTGGGACAAGGTGGTTTGTGCTTCCAGGATTATGACAGCACATGAGCTTCTGCCCAGCGATAGCTCATCTACAACCCGTTAAGACACCTCTAGGAAAGAGACTTGCCTCGTTCAGGTTAACAGGCTCTGCGAAGATCTGGGCAGCATCCTTCTCCTGCAGCAGGTCCAGTGTTGTGCGCAGAAGTACGTTGAAAGGGGTCAGCTGTAGCTCCAGAGCAGCCTGCTGAACCTTGACCTGGGAACGGGAATACACAAATGAGCACAGTTATCGAGGACAGGACATAGGAGTGGCGTCTCCCTCCGGTTTCTCCCAAATCATCACCCAAGCTCTACTCAGTGGTGGAAATCTCAGGTCATCACAGCACTAGCCTGGTAGACTCATTGCCGAAGAATTTCTGGGAAACACCTTGTCCCCTCCATGTGCAGGATGCACGTGAGACAGCACTTTGCAGAGTCTAACTGCACAGTCCAGTCCTCTCGTAAGGGGAACTCCTGTTTATCCCATCTCATAAAGCCAAACCAAGAGGAAACCACAGAAAATTAAAAGATAATACAACCGAAAATGAAAACAGGAAGAAGCTATTCATGCCCGGTAAATTATCCTGTAGGACTCCCTCCCTCAAGATATTATTATGCCAATTAGCAACACTATATAAAAGTTAAAAGCATGTAGGCGTTTACATGAACAACACCCATAATTAGGCTAGAGAGCATAAACAAAGTTTAAGATATAAGCTCTCACACTTCAAGGCAGAAGCCAAACAACAGTGGTTAGATGTCTGCAAATTCCTCATACGGTTTCTTACATCCTTTATGAAGTCTCTAACACTGATTTCAAGCAAACAAGTTGTAGCACTGGTTTGATCTCTCACATGAAACTCTATTCAAAGGAGACTGGAAACAGAATAGAAGTATTTATTTCTCCTTTAACGTTTCAATGTCTTTGATCTTATAATCCCTCATTATGTCATTAAAGCAACCACGTCAGTAGGAAAGGAAAGCAAGTCTGTTTACATAAAGCAAACTGTTGCTTAGCACATCAAATACAAGACAGCATCAATAAGACAATGAATGAAGATGGATTTAAAGACCACTCTCTCCCCCACAAAACGGGAAAGAAGCCGAACAAGGATTCAGGACTCTAGAGCATCCTTCTCCACTCACCTAAAAGCTGGACTAGGATAGAGCTCCAACTAGATACACTCTTCCGTGATATCTTATCCTTTCATAAAGCACATCATTGTTTTAACAAGCTTTTATGGATTTAGCCAACTGTGATAGGGATATATCAAGATACCAAAAGCAAACAAAGCCCAAGAGTGATTTTTTTTTTTATCCTCCTATCTAAAATATGTCCACACAGCAAGCAGGTCTGAGCAACTGCTGTAAATCAAGGACAACGCAGCAAATGAACCAGTGCTGGCATCAAAAGGACTCCAGAAAAGCTGTGGGCAGTTTCTGGCCACAAAAAACCAGCTTGCACAGAGGAGCTGCGATCACAGAGGATGCCGCTTTCCCTCTGCCTGGCTTCCTGCAGCCAGCCTGAGAACACCCAGGGAATGCCTGAGGCCACATGTACCTGCTCACTCTATGCAGGGCGAGTCTTTCATGAAGCTGGCCTTGAAGATACTCATGCCAGACAGCACAGTTGTGGCTGCAGTGACAAACCAGGTACAGCACGCAAAGACCCTCAAGAGACAAAGCTAGCAAGCAGGGGAAGCAACCTCAACTGGTGCAACTTTGGAGAACTGCACACAGATCAAAATGGAAATTGGAAAATTTAGTAAATGGTCTCCATCGTAAAGCTTTTTCTTCTAAAAAAAAGTACTTAGAGGGAAAACCAGGAATTTTCAGCTTTAGAAATGAAGAGCAGAACTCCTATTTAGATGTCTTTTTGGAGTAGGTGTTATCAGACTCCTGAAATAATCATTAAAGGAGATCTAATTTCTACTCTGCAAAACACCCAGTCCATGCCCAGAAACAGAAGGGGTGCTGCAGGGCAGGAATCAGTTTTGCTACCAGTTATGCAAATACATCTTCCCAGCACCCTGCAGCCCAATCCTGGTTCTGAGTAATGAAAGGAGAGTCCATCCAACCGTCAGACTCTATGGAAAGGGGACAAAACTCAAGAAAAACTGCTTCTGCCTCCTGCAGCACAGAGAGCTTGCACGGGACCGAAGCCAAGTGCAGCAACTCAAAGCCAGAACTCCCTACCTGCTCCCGTTTGAGTTTTTCCCTCTTACGGATCAGCTCGATGAGCAGCCGTGCCCGCTCCAAGTCATGCCGCAGTTTCTGCCAGTACTTCAGCTCTTCCTTCACGGCACTGGTCTTCTCATCCTGCTCCTTCTGTAAGACACAGCAGTGGGGTGAGATGAAACACACAAGTGGCTTCCCCCCCCGTCTCAGCGTCTCTGGCAAATAGCTCTGATAATCTTCCTCCTGTCTACTTGTCTCTTGCTCAGACTACTTCCCCTCCTTCCTCAGCACTTAGCTGCCTCACAAACACAACACCAGCCTTTCAGGATTTCACGTTATTTGTGAAGTTAGGACTAAATCGTGCTGTAGCTACACCCTGGGAACACACCTCAGTGCATGCTCCTTCACTCCCTCCCTGCTTTTATATCCAAGTTCATTACAGAGCCTGGAAATTTTTCTGTTGGCTGCTGTGCATTGAAGAGGCGGCCCAAAGCATTTGCACTATAAAGGCAAGGCGAGCGAAAGCATGGGAGAAAAGCGCTGTTGTTACCCTCTTTGTAACCAATAAGAGTGTCACGGAAAGAGATTTACCAAAACAGAGGAGCAGCCACTGCGGGGAGATGAGCTCACACCTTTCAAGGCACAGTTCAGTGGCTTTGCAATGCAATCATCCTTCCTCTCCTAAATCTGTAGCTTTTTACACGGTTTGGAGGATATACCTGAAGTGTACACACTTTTGCATGATTGCCAAGAGAGGACAATTGCTTCACAAGATCTTGATGGTTTATATTGATAGGACATTGGTTTTCAAGAACTTACTTCTGGTAAATGCCAACTTAGTACATGAAGGAAATGCTGTGCTTCCCCAAGCTCCAGACTGATGAGTGGGAAGTATTTTTTTTATTAATCACCCAGAGCAGTCTTCACACAAACTGAAAGCCTATAAATTCCTCCAACTACATTAAAAATATACGTGCACGCACACCACCTGCTGACAGGCTATGTTGGAGGGTAGAGTCCGACTGCTTGATTGCTTCACCAACTACTTCTCGTGCCAAAAGCAGTACTGTTTAACAGCATCGAGATCGAGTGACTCTGGATGCCAGCTCAGAGGAGGAAGCAAAGGAGTCCAGAGCTGGTGATTATGTCTAAACTTCCATATGAATCTGCATGGGAGGGTCAGAACTTGAAGCTGCAGGGAGAATGACCCAAACTGGAAGATGGCCAGGACTCTGGAGCTAACACCCATTCTGTTGGGGAGGGGATCTTTAATCACTCGTGAGGAACGTGGGTTTATGATGCATCTAAGAGATCAGTGCACCAAGGGCCCATCACACCCTTGCACAATTTTGGGTCTCCTGACTCAGGGGAAAAACTCTTACCAGCTGCTTCATCCACAGCAATTCTAGCACAAGGGATATCCCACTGATATGCTAACGCAGCTCTTCACGCATGAGCGTACCAAGAGGAGACCAAAAGAGACTTAAATCTGGTCACCCTCTGGTCCTTCCACCCTCATTCCCCTTCCCAGCCATGCATCAAGCGCATCTCCCCCTGGAATACAAGCTCTCCATCCTCCCACACAGGTTCAGCTGGGGACCAGTACCTGCTCCGCGGTCCTCTGGGACTGGAGGTGCGAGTGCAGGCGCCGGATCAGCGGCACCCCGTTCCTCGCCTGCCGCTTCAGCAGCCAGTAGTTGTGGAGCCTCTGCATGAACTGGTTCTTCCTCTGGAGGGGGAGGCCACTGCAGATTTTGTTCAACCTGAAGGAAGCAAAGAGGTGTCAGGGAGCCAACCGCAAAGCAATCGTGACTCTGTGGACCGTGTGATACCATCAGGTTTCCCGACGAAGCTCTGCAGTGTCGTGTCAATGCACCCTCTGAACTACACATGCAACTGGTACAATGTGGGATCTCCCCACCGTGAAGTCACACGTGCCTAATTTTCCCAATATATCCCTACGTTAGTAGCAGCTCAGCTGGAGGTTCTCACCAAGCACTTGGCACAGCACGGTCAAAGTACGCAATCGCCTACTTGCCTCCAAGCCTTAATTTCAAAACTACTTTCAGTGTCAAGAACTTTCCTGGGGGTCAATTAAGCCTGGTGTTAGTAAGCTGGAGCCCGGGAAACTAACTTGGCAGGAGTCCAAGAATAATATCTCACCTATTCCAATCTTTTCGAACCATTCATTAGATTATATGCAGTGCCTTATCAGCAGTTCTCCAGAGCTTTATCTGTTAAAATACCAGCGACGCACCATTACACTTCCTAAGGCACCGAACAAAAATTCAGCACTACCTAGTTCTGCATGAGAGAGAGCTGGGAGAAAAAAAAACCAACCCAGCCAAATTCAAAGCTGCTTGCAATATGGACAGGTTTGACATGCTGCGTAATAAAAGGAGGAATTAAGAAACTATGAAATGAGGAGATTAAAAAAAATATGTAATACTGGGATGACCCCTATCTGTCTGCCAACCTGCAATGCCTGAAGTATTTGAAAAACACCTTCACAGCCATCTGTCTGAATTCAGGTGCTCGGTGGGTGTTTGCTGTTAGGGGTTAGGGACCACCATGGGTTCTGCGTTACACAACAGTTTGGGGTGGCTGCTCGGCAAAGCAGGGAACCACCATGCACCAGCGACACTCCCACGGAAGAACACTGGTCAGGAATGACTCTGAACACAGTTATTGCTAGGTCTTGACTGAAGATTCAGTGTTTCCAAGGGAGGACCTTGGAAGGGTCCCCCAAGAGGGACCGAGTCCTCAGAAAAGACCCTGTCCAGCTCCAGCTGTCCAGCTCCTTCCCCAAACTTGCAACACTCACCTGTAAGAGGGGATTTGTGCAACGGTCACCATGGGCACAGACGAATGCCCGTTGGTCACACCACCAGGCTTCTTTTTGATCTTCTGCTTCAATTTCACTCGGTTCTTTTTCAGAGACCCTTTGGGAGGGCCAGAATCGGCTTCCTCCTCTCCCTGCTCCTTCACAGTGTCCTCCTGCCCCCCGCCGCTAGCAGCTGAAGACCCTTTTTTCACCATCCCAGGCGGGGAATGACTCTCACAATAGGCAGTCTTGCGCACGGTGAACGTCGTGCCGTTGATGCTGGTCTCCCTCATGGGTTCGATCTTCATGAAGAGACCAGCCCGCTGGGCACAGGTGACGTGGAAGGCAGTGTAACAGTTCATCTTGTGGCACTGGATGGCAGCTCCCATGCCCTTCTGCTTGCAGATACAGCATGTGAGCTTCCACCGAGCCGGGGGGATGTTATTTATCCCTTCAATGGGCTCCAGGAACACAGTGTTTGCAAAGCAGACCTCGGGGATCCAGATGGCACAAACCACGTGAGCCCAGCGGCCATCGCTAGTCTGCTTGAAGGCTCCACCTTTGTTTGGGCAAAGGACACAATCCACAGGGCGAGAAGGGGACTGTAAGCAGCAGCGGCAAAGCCACTGCCCCTCGGGGATATAGGGCACGCCATAACACTCCTGGTGCACGGCCAGATTGCAGATATCACAGAACAGGATGACGTTGCTGTTGTGACACTCGTCGTCCATGCAGACGCAGCAGAAGGCGTCCTCATCGACGAGGGACTGCTGAGCCCCATTGTTGCGGCTCTCAAGGTACGACTCCTTTTCCAACCGATCCACCAGCAGCTCAAAAGTGTCTGGGGAAACTGTCCCATAACCATCGTCCCTTCTCTTCTCGTTGATCATGTCCAGCCACGCCAGATCCTCCTCATCCATGTCATACTCCACCTCTACATCAAGGTCCTCGGGAGGCTTTTCAATGTACCGGTAGTAGGCAGCAGGGAGAGGAGGGGCGTCTGGCTGGCTGAAGGAGTCCACCACACGGAAGTTGGGCTGGGGTAAGTGTAAAGATGTCCCTGGTGCATATTTGGAGCAGGACTCCTTCTTCTTGCCTTTGGAAGGTGTTTTCTTAGATTTGGAAGGGAAAAGGGGCTGCTCGCTGTTTTCCTTGTTGCTGTTGCACTCTGTGATGTCCTGGGCTGTCAGCTCGTCCTCCGTGATGATTTTTAAGGGATCGTAGATGCTGATGCGATGAAGCCGCCCATCGATGTCTACCTCCACGATCCGCTGGGCCTGAGCATAAGTCAGTGTCTCCCGAGTCGGTGAGCACTTGAGGCTGTAGGGCGAGGGAGAGCGCCTCCCCTCCAAGTTCTGCCGGGACCTCCTCCGAGGCTTCCTCATCGCTGCAGTTCAGAGACCCTGTACCAAAACAGGACAGAGGATAGCATAAGCCCAGGAGACAAGCAAGGAGCAGCACAGATTCAAAAACTCACTCGGTGTTTCAACAAAGCAACATTTCTACTAGAGACTCCAGCAGTTTCAGGCTTGCTGACACTTTACACCGCCTTAGATACAAGCAGGTAATGGATATATCAACCACTTCTTGTAATGTGTGTCAGAGCAACGCACAGCACCCTCCAACCATCTCCATCTACATGTCAGGACATGTACAGACCCCCATAGCGCCAGATGAGAAGAGCTCAAATTAATTTTACAGCATAGCATCCCAACACTCTGCTGTGCGTTCAGCTCAGCAAACCGTTCAGATCCTCTGAAATTCAAACAGTACTTAACACATCTGCTTGCACCGTTCACATACTAAGTCCACACCACCCAAGGAGTTCTCCTCTGTTCTTTTGCCTCTGTGGCTTTTCTTTTATATCCCCAATAGCACACAAAATGTGCTGGATGTTTTCCAGGTGGAAAGGAAAGCACTGTTCCTGTCCTATGAAAGCAGTTCCCAATTTTCTTTTGTTGCTGAGCTCCATATGAGAAAACTAGCAGTGCTCCCTCAGTCCAGGAGACTGCTTGCTCCTCCAAGTTTCCCACCTCAGGGCTGCCACCATTCTTCCTTTCCCACACTGTGGATGCAGAAGGTCCCATAGTGAAAAATCACCCTCCAGCTTTGCCTTCCCTTCTCTCACAGATGTAGCTGTTCCTTACAGCCCTCTCCAGACAGTGCACTGGATGGACTGTGTCCTTCCCAACACGCAAAATGGGTCACAAAAGCCCAAACAGAACCAGAAGATGAACAGAGCAACGCAGCTAGATGTGCATCCCTTCTGCTCTTTGGTGGGATCCATGAGGAAGTGAAAGGGAATGAGCACAGGAACAAGCAGCACGGATCCAGACAGACTCGATAGCTCTGGCTCAGCGTTAGTCCCTCTGGAGCCACAACCCACGTTCACAGACCTGAGCTGGTTCTGCACGGAGGATCCACAGGGGATTGAGCAGGAAAGCTGCAAGACAGCTCCTAGACCGCACCAGGAACTGTGCAATGGTATTTGCTCCAGCCTTAACAAAAAACCCAAGCCAGCTCTGCCCTCGCAAACTGCTAATCAGCAACCCAGATAATTATTTGAGAGTCAGCTCCTGGCATTAAGGAGGTGCCTGTCAAGGGGGAGCGGAGAAGAAGCCTGGAGCCGGAGAGATGACCTGGGGGAGGATGGAGACATGGCGGCAGGAGCCAGGCGATCTGAGGGTGAAGGAGGGAGGCAGCGAAGAGGGAAAGCAGAGAGGAAGCCAAGTGAGTAATACAAGCGAGAAGGGCAGTGTCGGGATGGGAACATGAGTTATGGGAAGAAATGGGCTGAGGCTGAAACACGCTGGAGAGGAGACAAAGAAAAGCAAATGTAAAATCTCCCCGAGAAGATAAGCCAGCCCAGAGCTTATCTGTTGCTACACAGAGGCCTGAAGCAGCAACTCACCCTTATTTAGAGCAAACCACACTTCCAGCCCCTTTCTGTGGGACCCGCAGACAAGAAAACATAGTACAAACCCATAATTTGTACTTAGCCATTGCATTATTTCTGCTCTGTGAAGGACATGGCTCAGAAACCCTCAATCATGTGAGTCAAAGCAATCAGCACCTCGCAGGACCAGGACCTACAAGAAGCCCCACGCTTATTCCAGAAAGAAGTAACGATTCCAGGAGCAACACTTTTTCCTGAAAAAAGTACCAGTTCTGTGAACCACGAGATTAAGCCGTGACACACGTGTCCTAAGAAACAAAACAGGCTTTAAGAAAAGTTTCCAAACTCTCTTTTGCATCCACAGAAAGAAGCTACAGGTACCACTTTCAGTACACACACCCACATCGATGGAGCCTGCAGGCACAGTTTAATTTCAGATGCAAAATAAGAGATGACAATTTCCACCTGCAAATATAGGTACCACAAATTTCAGGACCTTTGCCTTAAAACTCTCATCAGCCACTTGATCAGCAGACTGCAGACACCCAGCTCCACTTGTCCCAGCTGAGCCCCAAGGGCTTCAATCAGCAGGAAAAAAGGATTTTAAAATAAGGGTATAAAAGCAATTTGATCATCAAATGAAAAACCTAGAAAATCTTGCTGGCAAGCAGCTCTCTTACAACTCAGGCAGGTACGAGCAATGAAGAAACCGGAGGCAAAAAGATATATGAGCAAAAAGATATTGGAGAATAAAGTAATTAGCATGAGCTGACCACACATAATTAGTATTGTGTTCAGGAAAAATGAAGCACTAGCCAACTGCTGGGAGTGCTGAGGGACGAGCCATCTGCAGCAAAACAAGCACCTGAAGGAAGGGTTACTTTACCTGTTGAAAAATGGTGCTGAAACAATCAGTATATTGTCTAAAGAAATTACCCAAAGTGGGTTTTCCATTGCAGCAATCGACTGCCATAAAACAACCCATCTGTAAAACACACAATTACTTAGCGCTATGTAGAAGCATCTAAAAACGGCGTGGAAATTGCTGCCAGCAAAGAGCTGAGTGCCTGGGATAAGACATGCACCTGGTTATTAGGAGAGACACAGCTACCCACCTCCAAAATACCTTGAAAGCACCGATGAAATGAACTGGGACACACTGAGCTGAACATTGCAACCTTGTCTGCAACAACAGAAAGTTCTAAGCGGCAATCTAGGAATGTTTTTATCTTCTTGGCACACTTGAAAACACCTCCCAGCCACGGATAACAAAGAATCCCTCTGCAAACAGCACCCACGCATGCTGTAACGCTAAAAAGACTTGACTTCAGTGGGGTTAACTGCTATTTCAGCCCATGCTGATTCTTTGTCCCACCATGGACAAAGGTTGCTGATGTGAAAGCAGAAAGTTCAGTCAGTCACCCTCTCGCCGTCACCACAGCCTGCTCAAGGCTTTCCAAAAACCTCCCATCATCCAGTTCCGCTGGGTATTGCGCCAGGAGCAGGGGGTGAGGTTCCTAGAGAGCACAAATGAGCAAACAACGTGGCTACAATGCACAAAGCCACTGGGGATGAACTTAATTCTACCCCAGGAGTTTGCTCCGGAGTGGTTCAATTCTCCTGAGCAGCAGCTTTCATGTCTGTGGGCCAGAGATGCCTGGGGGGCTGCACAAGGCGACTAAAAAACCAAGCTCGACATCAGGAGACTTAAATTCACTACAAAGGGGTCAAAAGTGCCACTGAAAAAAACCTGAGAGATCCACATATTGAACAACATCACAATAGAGGCCCCTATTATGCACGCAACCCGAAAAAAACAGCAGAAGCAGATCCTCTAAGGGGCAGGCTAAACATTTTATTTACACCCATGCAATGCTGCGCTGGCCATTTCCAAGGGTCAGAGGCACCCTCTACACCACCAAAGACCTCAGTCTCCTTCCCACCCCTCCCTCCCATGGCAGTCCTTCTTTCCAGCCTTTCCACGCTGAACAACCAAAGATTTTCCTTCCAGCACCAGGTTTCTTTGCTGACCTGCAGAGGACACAAGGCTGGAGCTCAAGGCTGCTGGGGGAGTTTCCTGGCCCCTTCCAGCATGGCTTGGGGATCCCAGTGAAGAGCTACGTCGCTCAGCGATGAAGAACTTCAGTGATATGCAGCAAGGAGGAGGTCACCTGGACCTTGGTGGGCAGCAGCAGATGGGAACAACGTGGTTCTTGTTCCACCGGAGCGCCGTGATTATTGGCAGTGGCTTCAGCTCATACAGCCCCAAACAGGCTGGGGTTTGATGTTACCAAGCTTTGGAACATCAACCACAAGGTCTGGAGACGTACCCTCACGTCCCTGTCCCACGCTCGCAGCCACCTGTTGCTGTTTGCTGGGATTTAAATCCCATTCCTGCACAGCGAGGAACAGATGCCTACGGAGCTATTTAAGAAACGCATCCATAAAATAAAAGCAATGGATGCCAGAGGAAAGAAACAGCCTGGAACAGTCACAGCCCCCTTTCCACCTTTGTTCTGCCAACCAACAAAACTGCTGCCCTCACCGATGTCCCTCCACGTTCCCACCGCATCTGTGCTTGCCATGGGCCCATATTCCCCTCGTGTGCCCGACGAGGGTTTACACTCCTCACGCCTGCGATGACACCTACAATGAAGCGCGTCTGTGCTCCGAGCTGCCTGTCCCTGCGATGCAGAGATCGATGCGGAGACCCTTACCGACCCCCTGGCACTCCTGTAACCAAGCCGAGCTGACGGGGGATGCCCCAAGCCATGGGAGAGGACCTCCCTCTGGAGCGGGAGGGTCGAGGCGTCATGTCGGGCTGCGGAGGAAGTTTAAGGTAAAGCCTGGGCTCAGCAAGAGGTGGTGTGTGCCATGAGCTGTGCCCGGCCTCAGCAGCGCTCTGAGGGGACCATGGCACGTCATGAGCTGTGCCCGGCCTCAGCAGCGCTCTGAGGGGACCGTGGCACATCATGAGCTGTGCTCAGCCTCAGCAGCGCTCTGAGGGGACCATGGCACGTCATGAGCTGTGCCCGGCCTCAGCAGCGCTCTGAGGGGACCATGGCACGTCATGAGCTGTGCCCGGCCTCAGCAGCGCTCTGAGGGGACCGTGGCACATCATGAGCTGTGCTCAGCCTCAGCAGCGCTCTGAGGGGACCATGGCACGTCATGAGCTGTGCCCGGCCTCAGCAGCGCTCTGAGGGGACCGTGGCACATCATGAGCTGTGCTCAGCCTCAGCAGCGCTCTGAGGGGACCATGGCACGTCATGAGCTGTGCTCAGCCTCAGCAGCGCTCTGACCATGGCAGGTCATGAGCTGTGCCCAGCCTCAGCAGCGCTCTGAGGGGACCGTGGCACGCCATGAGCTGTGACAGATGCCAGCCGGGAGCTCCTCTCAGGAGCTCCCCTGTGCAGCGAGAGCCACATAGTCCCTGCAGGGACCCCCAGTAGCAGCCAGCGATCTGGGTCAAGACATAGCAGGGACCTGGACAGAAATAAAGCCACCCCCGGGGGCGTGGGGAAGGCACGGCGGCCCTCAGCACCTGGCCCTGCCAGGCGAGCCCACCGCCCCGGGGCGCGAAAAGAGTCCCCAAGGAGAGAGGGACTAGGGCGGCGCAGAGCGAGAGAGCGCGCAGGCAGCGCCACGCGGCTATTGGCTATCGCCGCCGCCCATCCCAGCCCCACCACCAATAGCAACGCGAGGCTTTGCGGGTCTACCGCGGGGTGCTCTCGGCCCCGCCTGGGCCAATAGCGTGGGAGAAGGTGGGCGGGGCCCCCACGGGCGCCGCGGAGGGGGGGCCCCAAGATGGCGGCAAGGGGGGGGCCCGGTTGACACGGCGCTGCCCGTTCCCCCTCCGCAGCCGCTCGCCGCCGCCGCCCCCTCCGCGGCGAGGGGTCGCGGGCCGCTCCCGCCGCACCGGCACCGAGCAGGGCCGCGGGGAAGGCCCGCAGGCTGCGGTGCACCGGGCTGCCCCGGCTCCTTCCCTCCCGCCCGGTCACCTTCCCGCGACCCCGGCGCGGGGGTGTGTGAGGGAGGAGAGACCCCCTGAGGGAAGGGTGTCGCGGCCTCCCGCGCAGCGCTTTACCTGGCCGCCTCAGGCGCCGCCGCCGCGGCGCTCTCCACCGTTGCTGCCGCCTCCTTTTGGGTTGTTTTTTGTTGTTGTTGTTGTTTTTTTGTTGTTGTTGTTTTCAGGGTTTGGGGATTTTTTTTTTCTTTTTTTTTTTTTTAAATCCTCTCCGCCTCCCCCTCCCCTCCCCCCTGGGGCGGACGGGCTCACCCAGCCGGCGGCGGGAGGGGAGGGCACAAGATGTCGGCTCCGTCCGCTCCGGCTACCGCCGCCTCCTCAGCGCCGCCTCCTCATGCCGCTGCCGCCGCTGCTCCCGCCGCTGCCGCTCCGGCCCCGGTGCCGCTTCGCCCCCCACCACCCTCACCTCCCCCCGGGCCCCCCCCCCGCCGCTCTCGGTGCTGTGTGGAGGCGAAGGGGGGGGGGGGGGGGGGGGGAGCAGGGGACACACGCACAAGATGGAGGCGGCGGTGGCGGCGGCGGAGCCCGGCCGAGCGGCGAGGAGAGGCGGCAGCCAGCGGGCAGGCGGGGGAGGGGGCTGCCGCGCTTCGCTCCCCCCCGCGGGCAGGGACCGCCCGCCCCTCCCCGGTCCCTTCCCACCCCCGGGCCGAGCCGAGCGGAGCGGGAGGCCCCGGGGGCTGCGGGGTGACGGCGGGGGGGGGGGTGGGGTGTGGGTTGGGGGGTCCCTCGTGGCTGGGGGGGGCGCGCCACGTGCCCGGCGGGGGTCTGCTTCTAGCTGCGGGCCCCCCATTCCGCGGGGTTGGGGTGCACCCGTGGGGGTCCCGTCCTTAGCCCCCCGGCCGCTCGGGGTGATCGGGCTGGCTTCCAGCCCCAGGTGCGTTGGGGTGCCTGCATCCTGCACCCGCTTTATTTGCAGGAGGGCTAGGGTCCTGACCCCCAGGGACCCCTCGGCCTTGTCTCTGCGCCGCTAGCCCAACGGGCAACAACCACCGAGCTACGGGAATGGGAATATCTCATATTTATTCTTTAGCCTGATCCTACAGGTCCAGATGGGCTTCCCAGCGCGCAGAGGTGTGATGGGTGAGGGACAGCGGGCGAGGAGCCAGCGAGGAAGAAGTTACACTTGCAGCTGAGCGAAGTGGTGGGATAGGAACTACAGAGGCTCCTACACTTACTTTTTATAGAGCATACCGCATACTCAGGCATATGCACGCTCCACCTTCCACCGAGATGGTGTTCCGAGATTGTGCAGGGTATTGTGTAATATTACCACCTGAATTTACAGAATTAACTGAATTGTTTTCAAAAGGAAAAAAAAAAAAAGCATGCTATTTTTCCCTCATTTACTGTCCAACTAGAGATCTTTTGTCTCTTAATGTATATTAACAAGCAGCTGGTCTATGACAAGTCCATTGCAGAGTGCTGGGGTGGGACCTCATCTTCCTGAAGCCTTAAAGCATCGAAAAACACGTTACTGCTGAACAGGCTTACATGCCAACCTCTACCTACTCCTTTCTGCGTATACTTTTTAAAGAACCTACTGTTAATGTATCTGAACTCAAAAATAAGTAATAATATATTCTGTTCTCATCCTGCATAAAAAAAATAACCTATCAAAGATTTTCTGTACCATCTCTCAGGATCTCGCCTCACCCTGAAAGAACAACATGCAACAGCATGGTCCTGTCCATGAAGGATTGAAAAAAAAATATTTATAGGTGTTTGTGCTTCTGAGTTGAGTGTTGGGAAGACAGTTAAACCGTAAAATCATTTAAATAACTGATAAGCGATTTCACTATCTCATTTTCCCTTATGCAAGAACTTAATTTTAACAGTGGGTGTTACATTTTTCTCCTAGCACTTCTGGTGTCCTTTGTTCTTTTTATTACGACACATTTTTGTAAAGTCTTTCATTTTGATCTCAGTTTTGAAACTTTATACTCTTAGATTCACACTGGAAGTGGCTTATTATAATCACGTTAGGTTCCAGTCTTGCAAAGATTTGCATACATGCTTAATGTCAAGCATGTGAATAGCCCTGGTAAGTTCAGTAAGATGACTCGTGCACAAAGCGGTGTACAGACATCTCTGAAGAGCGGGGACCATGTGTTACAACATCAAAACAAGTTATCCATCATTTAGTTTTATAACAGAGCTGTGGAGCTAATGTGTTATTTGAAAAAACATTCTGAACTTATCTCACATCCCAGAGGCACAACTTAATTCAATTTCTTTGCTCTCCTGGTTTTTAAAGGGTGCAAGTTCAAAACCAGCAATGTTGCTTCAAATGAAAGCAGCAGTCTGGACAGCTCAAACAGGGCTGGGCACCTTCAATCATTTTATAATTTTCTTCATTTTTATTCAAGTGAATCAACCATAATTTTCTCCCCTTTTAAAGTGTAATTTGGAATTGAGAACTGACCTTCTTGTTGTTGATTCATTAAGCCTCAGAAATGCGTAATGTTTGTTCTGTGGCCATTTTTTTCAGAATTGTTGAAATTAATGCCATTGCTAAACAGGACCTGTGTGTGTTAAAGGTTAAAAGCCTGGTATCTCAAAGCGATTAGCCTCAGCTGCCATTTATTTCAGCTGGATTTGCAAGTGCTCAGCTGCAATTTCTAAGACTCTAGCATGTTCAGTCTCACTAACTTCAGAGGGGTGACACAAGCACCCAGCACGATTGCCTCAGTGTGTTCTTTTTTTAATCTTAACATGCAAATCATAGTTTTAAAACTTTTTTTTTTTTCAGGTGAAGTGTTCTGGAGACGGATCTAAAATTATAGTTGATGGTGGCAGTATTTTTATTTTTCCAACCAAACTTGGCTAAAAGGAGTTGACTCGCTTTCATTTAACAGAAAATCAATGAGGGTTGAAGAGATATACTAACCTTTCAGTATCATTTAATAGAGCGCAATCCAACAAAAAAGGAGTTATCAATCAGCCGAAGTGCTGACTGAATCAGTTCTGAAGCAGCACTGGCTGAATGTCACGTTACAAGCTGTATAAACCCGTGTGGCTCAGAAAACAGCCTTGTAGAGAGAAATTGGGGAAAACATCCCATAAACCACATTCACCTGGCAACTCTTGACATTTTCACAGTGTACAGTTGAACTCGATGATCTTAAAATGTCTTTTCCAACCTAAATGATTCTGTGATTACTGCAATTAGTGCGGCGAGTGTTCATCCATTTGGGGAAAAAAATGAGTTACTACTGGCTACTTCGGTCTTCATTAAATCTTTCTCTTTGATGTCTTGTTTCTCTTAGTTGGGAAAAGAAGAGCCATAATCACGTTACCAGCCAACACTCCACTGACCCACGATACGGGAACCGCAGAGGATTAGGAATGCTTTCCCTGGTTGCTCAGGCAAGAGCGAGACATGGAAATATGAAAAGGTATTACCACCCTTTGTACAGTATCTCACTGGAGTTCTTAGATGTGTTTATCATTTTCTATGTTTCTCTTTTCTCCCATTATCACATACTTAAAGCCTGAGAATTGCGTAGTCTGCTACCTAGAATGTGAAAAGGTTATATATGAAAACAGATGCTCTTTCTTTTTCCTGTAGGATGAGTGTACAGTTTTCTAAGAGGCTGTAGATACCTTCAAGGCTCTGCACAGAAAGGTTTCTAGGTGATGTCAAAACACAGTAAGTATTGTGTCGCTGAAAAAAATCCTGATCGTTTTGTGGTGTCTCTTAAGAAAAAAAAAATAAAAAATAAAGCCCCACATATTGCTTCATCTGCTTTTTCTTTCCCACTTACATCTGGAAGTACCTAATAAATATGTCCCACAAAGTTGTAACTTCACAGACCTAATTAGCTGTCAAAAACAACTTACACAGAAAGATTGTTTACGACAAAGGCTTCACTTTCCAAATAAAATAAACAGCTTAGATGATAAACTCCGAAAGAAATGTAGGATTAACAAGTAAATAGTACTTCAAGGTAAACATCTGTATGTTATGTGAAAGGCACAAAAATTCTACCCGTATAGATTTTTATCATCCGTAATATAAACAGCAAACTTATTCCTGGCTGGCGTAATTCACAGAATTTTGGATGTTCACTTAATGGCTGGGTGATTTTTATCACTCAATTTTGTGTTTTTAAAGTATGTAAACCACACAAGGGGGAAAAAACAAAAGTAACAAAAGGAATGTAGATCAAATATGTGCCAGCGTGGGTCAGCCACCAGGCACACCTGCGCCTCAGTGCAGGATAATTTCTTCTTTGACTGACAGTGTCTCTCAGGGTCACACACCCCCTCTGCTTTCTGGTGCTGATTTTGAAGTATTTTAAACCTCAGCCTGAGTCACCGGCTCTGCTGAGCAGGTGCTTTTCAAGCTCCTTTCATGAAACGTGACTGATTTTTTTTTTTTCTCCTTCAAGTAGCTCGTTGCTGAAGCGTGTCCTCAGATGCCATACGAGCACCAGGATGGTTGGTCTTTACAGACAGACGCTGCCTCTCCACTACCAACCTGCTACATTTCCTGCCATTTAGTTTGAGTTCCTGGCTGGTGCATACCACAAAAACCAAATACAGGTGTAACTGCAGGGCTCCTGGCCTCGCAGAGCACCAGCTCCATGCCTTTGTCAGGACATGGGGAATGGCAGCAGAGGTAGCGTTTGCCTCTCGGGCACTGTGTTGTCACTGGGTGAATGAATGAAACCAGAGCGTGGAGCCCTCACACCAGCTGTCGAGGTTGCTCTCGTGATTTCAGAGTGTTTGGTGTGAGCTCTCACAAGAGAAAACCTATGGAACTTCCCTGAAACACAAAACACTTTCTGGAAGTATATTCAGAGGAACAACTGATACCAAGGAGGCTTTCCATGTTATCCATGAAACAAAGGGGATTAACACTTGCTCCAACAGCAAAATGAGTATGTACCCAACACTTGTTCTTACACCCATGAAGTCCCCAGCGCCTCTTCCGTGCTCGTCCTCTGGTCAGACAAACAATTCCCAAAGGGCATCTCAGGTTATTCTTTAGAACTACAGAGGCCTTTTCAACCACCAGCAGACTGCTCGGTAACATTATCCTGACGAGGAAGTTTCTCCCCCAACCATCATCAGAGAGCCGGCAAACTCTAATCCTCCCCAGCTCTGCCTGTCCCGTTTTGCAGAGGGGCCAGATGATTAAATCACACCCTAAATTCCCATTTAAAGTGGTTTATGAGTTCTGTCCGCACAGGTTCTTCACCTTAACAGTTGACTTTCTCAAGGAAAGCTCTATACTCCAAAAGTCTCCATAAATGTACTTTTTTTTTTTTTTTTCTCTGTGGTTTTTTTTTTTTTGTTTCTTTTTTTGGTTTTCTTTCCCTACAAGACTGAGCTTATAAAACTTATCTCTGCATCTTTACATCCACAGTTACACGTAGTCAGGACGCCACCCTGCCTCACCCACGCTCCTGAGCCATCTCCCATGGTGTTTGCAGGCACTCACCTGGATGACGACCCTCCGCCGCTGACCACCAAGCCTCATCTCACCAGGGCACAGGCAGCTCTAAACGCCCACAGCTCTCCACGATGCTTTCGGCAGCGACAGCGGGCTCCTCTCTCACCTCTGTTAAAGATCACACAGCGGACAAGGCAGCCAAGCCAGATGCCAGGGTCAAGAGGACAGTATTTTAACTGCTGCTTGACTGATGCAGCTGGAACTTCTCCCTTCCACTGCTCAAGGAAAATGCAGGTTGTCTTACGCTTAGGAAGAGGAAAGGATGGTCCCTTACCCTCATCAAACTGGGGTTCTTCAAGGCAGGGGCAGCAGGATACCACTGCATGTCCTCCAGCCCACCTTTTCATAACAAAAACATTGAATTTCAAGGGAATTGAGGGACTGTCACAACGGTTCTGTGCTTGCTGTTGCTACCTAAGTGCGGAGTGACCCAGAGAGACAGGAGCCAAGAGAAACCAGATCTCATCAGTGTGGAGCAGCTGTGCAGCTACAGCGGAATAACATCAACACCGTCATATCAAAAAGCTACAGTCGCTGGAGGGTCATCCCAAGTACTAGATGGCAGGAGCTGCAGCAGAGAGAGCCAAGAAACGCAACGTCTCCTTGTCCAGATCCCGGTGGAGGTGAGAGCTTGGAAAATTCTGGTAATGTTGCAGTTTTCCCTTGTTGGAGGTCTGTGCGGCAAAACTGGGTATCGCTTCAGGCAAAGAAGAAAATTAGAGATACTGAAAACGTACATCCCGGCTAAACCCAACCAAAAATGACTCAGCAGCTACAGAAGCGGGGGAGAGCTGAGAAACGCTGCATGCCTTACTGGTTCACGTGCCTGCTCAACAAATACTTTTCTATAGCCCTGGGGACTGCGTGCTCTGAGCTCTCGCACAGAGAAGACGCTTGTCTCTTGCCACACATCCCTTGGGATGGACTTAGGAACGACCGGCTGAACCGGACTGGCCATAATAGGGAAGAAGATGCCAACTAAGAAGGTATTTCTGCTGCAGTCCAAAGGTGTTATCACAACCAACAGTCATCCCTGCCTAGCACTGAACTATCTAGCGACTAGATCGCTAAGCCATGGAGCTGAAGACATTCAGCACAGGCTGAGCAGCTTTCTGAAGATCCTGAGCAAATATTCAGACTAACTTGTGCTGAGCTCCTTGCTCCTTTAGACTGTGCTGTTAATACCAAGCTCAGTAGCTTAAAGCTAGTGCAGATAGGCTTGCGCAAGCCACAGTCACACCTCTGGATTGCAGGGTGGGTCTGCCCGTTGCCATCACCGTCCAGGGAAGGATTTGGGATGCGATTGCAGGGTGTATTTCTAGTTTTTGCTGTCAACAGCAGGCAGAATACACTGGCAAGAGATCTTACAGGCTGGGCAGCACCAGAGTCACTGCGTACAGTGCATCTGCAAGCGAGCAGCTCTAGGGATAGTGCCTGCAATCGTAGGGAAAAATTGTAGGTCCAAGCCACAAATACAGATTTGCACACACACTGATTTTGCATCTGATAACCCTGTGTTACTGCTGGTGAGCCTTACGCTTGATAGCTTCGCAGCACACCTCTGCAGCAGGGACCGGCTGCGTAAGTCTGAGCTCCTGTGCAGACTGTCAGACCACAGAAGGGACCGAACCAGAGCAAGTCGTAGCCCCGTTACTGTTCAGGCTTTTCTCTGCACTAATGTTAACATGCAGGGCCATGTAAACTGGCCAGAGGTTTATCAGAGTCAGTTCAAGAAAATTAACAATTCCCATCCATCAGCCAAGCTGCAGGTAGATGCCCAATTACAGAATCGCTCTTTACAGATAGCTGTGCGCTTGTATCCTGCTCAGCAGAAAATTATGCCTTTTTTTTTTTTTTTATAAGCACCTCTATAAATTTTGAGTTAGCAATTAGCATTTCCAGGACTGTGATTATTAACCAGAGCAGTGTTTAAGGGAATATGTGACAGGTTGGGGGACGTCCTAATACCTACTTAAAGATTTTTTCTGTGGGAGTGAAGCGTACTCATTTATATATCGAGCAGGAATAAGTAGAGGCCTGTCAGAGGAAAAAAAAATAAATTCTGTAGCACTGCAGAGGGGGGATAAACAGCCCCCAAAGGCCCCATTGTACTTAGTTAATTGCCAAAGTTTCCGGTTTAGCACGTGGATGAGGAGAACTTACAAGCATAGAGGAGGAAGGGAAAAATTCTTCAAAAAATACTATCTGGTCTCCTTGTCTCAGGTGTCAAAGGATCCCGACACCACCTCAGGTACCAGTGGTCAGGCCCCAGCAGTTACGCTGCTTTAGCATAAGCCACACAAGCGCATACGGGCTGTATTTCATCGCGACTAACGAGAGGTATCGTCTACAAGATCATCAAGATGTATTAGAGGGCTGCCGTGGAGAGCCAGGCATTCACACTACAAAGCTATCAAACTTCAAAACTACCTTGGAGTTCCCTTACTCCCCAAAATCCTGCTCTTCCACATCTGCTATCCCGGCATATCCCACCCTGGGGATGAGTTACACTCGGTTTCTGAAGCACGAGCGTTTAGATGCTCGTATGAGACCCAGACTCACCGAGGCAAGAACCCGCAGCCACAGTTATAACACCGCAGTCACTTTCAGATCCCATTTGCTTATTTTGTGCTTGTAATTATTTTTCATCTCGCCTCTGTTCTAATGGTAATAACATTTACAGCAAACACCTATGTGCTTGAGTGGCAGCTTGGGACATACTGATGTGCACACATCAAAAAATGCCAGGCTTCAGATGGTATCAATATACCTCCAGTACATCAAATGACTTTAAAGATCAAAACATACTTTTAAATTTTAATGACTTCACATATTGTAGAACCAAAAGATGGAACAAACTTTCCCTGGAGGGAGGACCCAGATGACTGGCTGTTTGGTCTGTGTTCATAAAACAACCTCCCTCTGTTTATGTATCATGCTCCTCTCACCTCGATGCTATCCGAACACCTTTCCAAAGCAATTACATCCAGGCAAGTTGTCTGGATTTTCTCACATCATCTTATGTTTTTTCTTGTCCACACCCAGGAGCAAAAAAAGAGATTATTGTGTTGGTTTTCCTCTCATATAAAGCTCTATATCTACTAAAGAAACTGTGTCAGAGCAGGGCTGGCTGCAGCTGGCTGGGGACGCGTGCTCTCTTGTATCCACCCCGTCACACTGGGGGACTCGGAGCATCTCAGAGAAGACAATTTCTGGTAGCTATCAAGACTGACTTGCTAAATAACTAAACAAATTAAAATTTGCAGAGACAAATAAGAAATGCAAAAACTCAGTGGAAGCGCAGTAAAGGAAATCTGTGAAGTTCTTATTCAGAAGGACATCTTCTAGCCTGTAGCAGTTTTTGTCAGATAGTCTATTTAGTAAGATTATCTTAGATGCAATTTATAACGATGCTGACTGAAGGAGTGAATCCAATACCAATAAACTAAGATATTTGAACTTATTTTGAGTTCACAGAGTTGAATTATCACGTTCCTCTTTCTGCCAATGCTAGATTGTTTATACAACATACCTTTCTGCTTTTTTCCCCCCTCAATATGTGATTTTTTAAGATTTTTTTAGTTACTTTGAGAGCTGAGCCTTAGGACTGACAATGACTATTTCCCAAATGATCAGTTTAAGTGTTTCTTCATCTTGAAGGACGAGCAGCCATTAAAGAGAACTGGAGCAGAGGTCCCTGGTTTGACCGATCTTGCAGGGCAGGAGGAACGCCAGCGGAAGGGGTCACATCGCTGGGCTGTGCAAGAAAACACCAGCCCTGCTGAGAGATAAAGGCAGCCTGGAGCAGGCAGGGTGACTCCAGGGAGAGGGTGCCCAGCCAGAGAGAAGCCCAGGAAAGAGAAATCTGTCAGGAAAGCCAGGCTGAGTAGGAAGGGTGGGCAGCAGGAGTGTTGGATTGTAACCCAGCTCCTTGGGATACCCGCTCTGTAAGTGTTGGATGTGGCCTTGAATTCCCAGGATGTGTTTGCAGCTAGCAGGGAGGAGGAGACAGCAGTGATCAAAACCCAGGGAATGAAATAAGCAGAGAAAAAAAAAAAAAACCCAACAAAAACACAAACAAAAAAAGAGGAGGCAGCAGGTGTCCAGAGGGGGAAGGACCACAGCAGGGAGGTGTGTGGATAGCAAGAGTCTGGAGCTGCTCTGAACACAGACTGATCCCATGATCAACTGGATTCCCATGGTGTCCTGGAGCCGTCGTCATCCCAGCCACCTCACCGTGCAGGATGTTGTTTTGACTGCTCAGGGAAAGGGGACGCACTCATAGGTTGGATAAAGTCTTGTTATGCTGAACTTCACTATTTCTGATCGTTTTGCTTGGGATTCAATTCCCAGACAATTTTACCTTTTTCTTTGCCTTATCTGTAATTAATGTACTAAAACTCTGTGCTTGGAAAGACTAATGAGAAAGGGAGCATGAAATCCCTGCTCTCTCAAGTGGACAAATATGGAAAAAAAAGGAACACCAGGTAAAATTCTCCCACTTCAAGTTTCAATGAGGATATATTTATCTTTTGTGTTGAAAACTGTTTGGGGTGCTTCCCCCTTTAGTAGAACAAAGTCCAACGCCCACAGCACGGTGGCAGCAGGCAGAGAAGTCCCACAGGCCAAACAATGGCCACCAGCAAGGCAGCGCGCCGTAAATCCAATCCATCATCCAGGAGAAACGAATCCCAGCCATAGCCGCACTGCCTGCTATAATGACATCCCACTTCGCTTCTTTGAGTCCTTTCGCGCAATGGGACTGAAGGACAAGATCTCCTTGTAAATATGCTCTTGAAAAACAGAACAGAATAACCATGAATGCGTGATCTTAGGGGACATAAATGAAAGCTCAAATTTTGTATGTGCAGAGAGGAGGTATTCAGTGGGGAGGGTATGGCAAGTACAAGGTGGAAGAGATAGACAAAGCAGAGAGGTGAGAAAAGTCTGCCTGAAGGGCTGGGGGGATTCTTTGCTGCCTGCATTAAAGCAAGAGCAAGGCAGGGGAGATGTGCCCCAGCAGGCAACCGCAGCCTCCCTCAGCACATGCACAGGAAAGAGAGAGGAGCAGGGAAGTCCTGTGCTGACAAGGAGCTTCAAAGAAGATAAATTTCTTACTTCTCCACTCATTTATCGAAAGCTTTTCGTGTTCCAGAGAATCATCGTAGGACTGTTGCGCTTCCGTTTCCTCTTCGACGTCTCGGAACTGGTCAAAATAGGGGTGAGCCAGCGCCTCCGTCGCTGTAAGACGCTTTTCCACGTCAAGCTGCAACATCTTGTCAAGCAGGTCCACGGCTGCAGAAGAGAGGAACAGGGGTAAGCAAGGCATGCCGGGGAGCAGGCACCCTGTGCACGAACCCTGCAGGTGATGGGACCAGTGTTTCCAGTGCTACATCTCCAGACCTGAAAACAAAAGAGACTCCTCAACCTAGCCAGCCAAGGTAGCTCCTGTCAGCGGGGATGCAACGCCTGCCCAGCAGCAGCCTCAGGGAGCTCTTGCCAACAGAGCTGGAGGTGTAAATTGTGCAGAAAGAACAAATTAGTCTTGAATAAACCTTGCTGCACAGATGGGGCTGCGAGAACATAAAGAGCAAACCAATAACATCAAGATATTTTTCAGTTTTAATCATTTGCTTTCACTGTGACCCCTGCAACTCAAAGTAATCTTAACATGAGTAATCTATACAGAAATCTATACATCCCTGGTAAACAGGAAGGCAGGAAATTCAGCTCCTGACTAGTCTGCCAGCCCCGTTCCCCCTTGGTTTTAATGTCTTAATGCTTTCTTTTAGAAGAGTTTTGCTTGCTCTCACCACTAATCTACTTGGGAAAAGAGCTCCTTGCAAGAGATCAATTTTTACCCTGAAAACTGCACATCTCAGCTGCCTGTTTCATATCAATAGATCCAGGTGTTCAACAAATCATTAGGATCTAAGGTTTACTGTGGAAAAAAAAAAATTACCAGAGAGGACCGTGGGGCTCTCTCAGCACTTTACCAAGACCTATGATGCCTCACATGTGGCGCTGGGAGATAACAATGAACAAAGAAGAGGTGGTTTGTCTATCTAAATGCTACTGATCGTAATATCACCTGCTGGGCTACAAGCAACAGCCTCTGGAAGCCAGTATCAGCCAAAATTCATGCTAACTCTCATACCAAGTGGAGTCAATATGTGCAACTGTCCTAATCCCACAATTTGCATCCCAGAACCTAGACATCCTGTTATATCCAGCGCCCACCATCCTCTGGCTCACTGACACAACAGTCAGAAGTTTCTCTCTTCCTTCAAATATTGTGTGTTATGGGCTGTGCCATTTTAGAATAAAAAGCAAGAAAAAAGAAAGAAGTAAATGGCCAAGAACAGCAGAACGTTGCCATGGTAATGCAAATAAATAATTGTTTTGCTTTTAGTTCACACATATTTGTCCTGGGGAGGGGCAGGGGCACAAGCTGCAAGGGAGAAAGTAGCAAGAAATTAAGAGAAAGAGGAAAAATAAGAATTGAGCTGTCACAGTCAGCCTGACTCCTTTCCAGCTGTGAAAACTCACGAGAAACAGTGGGACATTGACTTACCCTGAGGATTGGCTTTGGGGAAAAGCCCAGACAAATCCTTCTTGGGGATTTTAGGAAGGGATTTGATATAGTTCTTTGCCTGAAAGAGAAAGGAAAGCACATTCACTGCACATGAATGAGAGGGCTGTGAATGCAGCTCTTGGGTCTCACAGCTCAGACAAGCAAAGGCAAAAGAAGAGAACAGCGAATCATCCCAGATGTCACGTTTCAGTGGCCAGTATGCAAGGAACTATTTTCATCCACTGAAATACAGAAATATTGCTGCTTTAAGGGCCAAACTGGCCAACGGAGGAGGCTGGTAGTTTGCTGGGGTATCAGACACCTCACCCAGGAGTCCCTGCAATCCACACCAGTTCCCAACGCAACACCAAATCCATCAGATGTGCCACTAGCAAAGAGAAGCATCTTCCTTGCCAAGGGGAAAAGACTGCCGTGGCTGCAAAAGCAGCGCCTCCCCCATCTCAAAGACATGGTTAACATGACCAGGTTAACCTCTCCCTGCCAGCGGGACCTGAAGTTGCAGTGAACTTTCTTACCGCTTTGTCCTCCAGCTTCTCCACGAAGTCTTCTCCAGGATGCCCCATCACTTTCAGGATCTGAGTCAGCTGGTCCAGGTCTGGCAGGCTGCGTTAAGGATCACACATCTAGGAGCGAGCCCTGGACCTACCCCCCGCGCCGGGGTGGCTGGAGAGCCCGAGGACCCGGGGGAGCTACAAGTAGGTTACGATACAAACCTAACAGAGCCACACAAGCAGAGGCTCATTAGACTGGCAAGAATTGCTCCAAGGGTCATTTTCATCAATGGATAATTCTGCTGGCACAACTCTGCCAGGGCATATGCCCGCAGGCTGTGGGGATACACAAGGGTTTGGGGACAGAGCTATGGCCACGGAAGGTTAGACTGCTGACGTAGAGCACCTGTGGCCAGCACAGAGGGGTATTTCTAAGGGGAGCTTAGCCCCCCTCCCATCTTCTCCCCATTTTCCTCACCAAAAAGACTGGTCCCTGCGATTACCTCCTGGAAAACCACACTGACACCTATTTTTCTCCATAGCCTCATTCATAAAAGCCCTTTCACACACACCAAGAATTATTACTCCCTCCCCAGGGAAAAGGTTCAGCTTGAAAGGATACAGTCTTTTCCTTTAAACAGCGTTTTCCCAGTCAGCATTTCTGCCATGATACAGCCAATAGACCAGATATCCACTGTCCAGAGAAAAAAAGGAGGAAATAAAATAAATTTTAAAAGACAGTAAAAAGGCAGCAATGATTGCTGGGGCTGTTGCTTGCTTTGTTGCCTGCAGCAGGCACTGATTTAAGTTTCACTCCCGTTTTCCACCCTCTCCTGTTCTTTCTGCACTGCTAAAAATCCACACGTTCATCATTTCCCACAGGCACTAGCTCGGGGAGCCCTGTGACAGCCCTGGGACTCGCTCTGCTCCAGGGAACACTGATGACAAAGATGAAAAGTGATGACAAAGATGAAAAGCATCTGGAGGATTACGTACGATTTGACCCAGGCGTGACAGCGGGATCCCCACATGCTCGTCACCGGACAGTCACACCACCGAAGCAAGGCAGCTCACCTGTCTGGTTGTAGTGCATCCAGTTGAGAATGACTTCAGGGGCTCTGTACCAGCGCGTAACCACGTAGCCGGTCATTTCAGCATCAGCGTGTCTGGCCAAGCCGAAATCCAAGATCTGCAGTTGACCAAAGGGAGAGGGAGAAGGAAGGGCAGGAAAGAAAAGAAAAATCCTACAGGCAAGTGAGAATCTACTAAGAGGAAACGAAGCGGATCCGATCAGATAATGACAAAGCTCCAACTACACCACAGCCACCCACGGGACAGTTCAACGAACTAACAGGTTTGTCTTAATTCCAACCGTGAATTGCAAGCTGACTGCAAAACCAGTTGTCGTGCGAAGACCCTGCCGAAAGGCTCAGTGCTGCATGCTACCCGGAAGGTCACTTCCTTTCTTGAAGCTTAAGTTTCAACTCCAGCAGCTTTATTTAATGGTGTTGGTCTATAACTTGGCAGCAAAGGCATGCTCCCAGGCCACCACGACTCACCCTTCCCTATAAAAACACCTTGCAGCTGACAGGGCACGGCCTCTCCCTCGGTACGGGAGATGAACATAGCTTGGCCCAACCTTTACAGGCAACAGAGCCATGCCCTGTAATATACATTACAGAAAAGCACTGTACAGAAATGTATATAATGTCATATACATTACTAGAGCACTGCAGCAGGGAGCTGCTAGCAAAACCTTCAGAGCCATACTGAAAATAACGTCTGGAATCACAACCGCCACATCAATGAGAACCAAAGGGCAGCTGTGATTCAGTCCAGTTATCCTTCAGGGATCGTTCACCGAACGCAAGTATTGCTCAGCAGCACTGAATTGATTTAGGAAGTCGTTACGAAGTGCCGTGCCACAGGAATTACGGCGACAGGATGTTCATTCCAAGGCTTAGACCCTGAGTCAGCAAGTTACATCAGCAGGTGAGGATTTCTCAGCGCCTGCAATCGCCGAGTAATGAAACACCTCGAATCAAGTCTTGGAAGGCAAGAGGAAACATGAGGGTGCCAAATTCCTGCTGGCAGAGCAGTTCCTCTACAATCTGATATCCTACGTGCTACAAAGTGGTGCTTTTCCACCTACCTTTAGCTGACAGTCCTCATTGACAGCCAGGTTACCTGGCTTCAGGTCCTACAAAAGACAAGAGCAGAATAATAAGGAAGTTTTGAGTTGCAACACATCAACAGGAGCCTCAGCCAAACCTCTGCTCGCCTTTGATGGGGCCCCATAACATCCCAAGTCCAGTGTCAATACCCCAATGACACCACGCCTGCTAGACTGTACAGCTTTAGGTTATTATTTCTTTTTCCGCAACTGTCTTAATTCAAAAAGCATCATAAAATGCTTCTTAGCTCATCAGAAAATACAGCATTTCCTCAAAATGCTGCATAAATGAGCAAATCCAAACACATCCAGTGTGTAGGAGGGAGAAGAGAGAAGACGCCAGGGAGACTTTAGAGCAGACAAGACTACTAGAGAAACAGTTATTAACTTTACGACCAAGCTGTGTTTCTTCTAAACTGACAAAAATCAGAGTAAAGGTGCACATGAACTTACCCTGTGGACGATGCCAGCGGAATGAATATACTGCAATAAAAAGAGGAGCCACAATGTGATCACCAGCAGACAAGACTTTCTGTTCTCCAGTAGAGAAACAAGAGCTACAAACAAGAACTTGCTGAGAACACAACTGCAGCCTGCTGCAGGTCCCCAGCCCCAGGGCACCGGTTGGAAAAGAAATCTCTACATGGAATTTCTGACAGAATTTGCAAGGATATTGCCAGTCTAAAGAAGAGGCATAGAGCAGAGGAGGAGGTATGGAGCAATCGTTCCTTAGAGCAAGCGCATGAATAGTTTCAAACTCTCAAAAGCATCAGGATTACAGGTAGAAACGTGGCCAGTCAATGACACAAAATCTTTGTCATTTTGGGTGTTAAACATGTGAAAAATCTCTCATCATTAAAACACAAAATGGTAAGAACCGACTACAAGCCTGTTATCACACCAGTCAAACCTTCTGTGTGTTCTTCCTCCTTTATTTAAACTCAAGATAACAGTGATCTGGGAAAAGGTGTTATTAAGGGCAGCTCATTAATGCCTGTAAGTCACTGACTCCAGCTGAAGAATGCCACAGAGGGCAGCATTAAGACATCTCGACATCCCAGGGCTTGCAGGGATTGCTGTCTACTCTCCCAAAGCCAGTTACAGCGTCTTTCCTTGTTCTTTTGTTCTATTTTGTTCTATTGAATAGAACATCATTTCTTCCACCTTCTCCTGAGAGCCTCCCTTAGAAACTCAGCAGAAGCTCCTGTTGCTACCAGCCTCTTACTTTCTACGCAGTTTTGCTGCTAAGGGTTTTGGCAAGTCGAAGAGTGACGTGTCTGCTGCCGTGGAAAAAACACCGCAAGGTCTATGGCTGCCGATTGCTTCCATACCCGACTGACTGATGCCAACAAGCAGTCATTTTATTGATGTGTACTGGAAGAAGGATTTGTTCTCAGGGGATGCCATAAACCACCAAATCTTCCTGCACAGCCTCAGAAGGGGGTTTAGTTATGGTCAACCCAGAGGTGATGTGTAGAGGAGACACGGGGAGTCACTAAACTCCTCCAGACCCACCTACCTTCAGCCCTTTCAGCATTTGGTAGACCAGGTACTGGATCTTTTCATCACTGAATTCATGTCCCATGATCTTTTGTAAATCTGTCCGCATGTATGGCATCACCAGGTAGCTAAAAGGCAGTAAGACAAGGCCCTGAGTCTAGAAGAAAAATACAGGGAAGCAGGCTAGCCTTGTTCTCACTTTGGGCTTGCTTTGGCCTTTTTTGGCTGTGTGCTGTAACGAAGATGAGTAGTTGTGACAGCGTTCCTGACTAACCAGCAGAGCCTGCAGTGATGCTGGGATTTCAACCTGCTCTGAAAGGTGCTCTTTCTCCTCCCCTTAAACTGGCTATCTGACATCAAGGAAGAATAATCTTCCAAACTTTAACAATCCTGAGCTAGTTTACTTTAGACCTCAAGTGATGGTCAGTTCCAGATGGCCTGACACCATCCGGGAGTGGAAACATCTTGCACAGCTTTAAAGAGTCTTGCAGAACTGCTGCGTTGGCTCCCAAATTTAATTTTTGTAACGTTCCCCGGCCCTAAGACGACAACATCTAGCTTCCTTCAGTCTTCAGCCTGCCTGCTGAGAGTGCTAATTAGTTGACGGTCTTCCAGCAGGAATCTGAGAACCTTCAAACACTTTTTCCTGCAGGCTGCTAAATACCCAGCCAGCAGCCAAAAACCCAACCCAGCCGCACGCTGCTCGTGCCCAGGGATGGGGAAGAGAAAACGACTTGTCCAACCTGATCATCAAACACTGAGGGAAATGCCAAAAACAAACAAAAAAGAGCAGCCGGAATCAACAGGAAAAGAAAGGCAGATTTAAAAATTCTCAGTTTTATGACCCTAGGGCCTGTCAAACGATATTTCTCCCATTCTGAGCGCAGCCTCTTAGCTCAGCAGACACACATTGGCACGGATCACGCTACATGTGATATGCCATGGAATATAACGACTCTTTGTTACATACATTGGTCCATATATACTGTGTTCTCCCAGCAGTGAGCACGGCACGGCGTGGGATCTGTTTATGTACCCTGGGTGTTTTAGCCATGGGAACTGACTTGTGCTTTTGACTCTCCTTGGTTTTGGGGATGTCTGGCTTTAGCCTGGCTCTTTTTCAACTCAGTCTGTTGGACTGCACCCCAGCCTGATCTGTTACCCTGCTGCGAAGTCACAGGTGTCTCTGGCCAACGGCTGAGTCTAGGTAGAGGGAATGCAAATTCCAAACTTACAAGTCCTGGAATCCCTGGTAGGAGGTGGCAGAGGTGAAGACATCAAGCAGCCCAATGACCTGGTGAGAAGAGAAGGGCACGTTTAAACCTGGAAAGCATTTGCCGTGCACATGGGACTCAGGTAGCAGCCCTCCCTTCGCACGCGCACACGGGTGAGCACCGAGAACTCCATCTGAGGAATCCGAGGACTCCTCGCTATGCTGCTTTTCCTCTTACTAATACACGGGAGTACCCATTACACATCGGTTTCAACCTGGTGCCAACTGGGTGCAGCAGACAGACAGCAGTTAAACCCCAGGACTGCCTGCACGTGCCAAATGTCAGGGCCTCTCAATTAAAACAAAGGTGATGCCACCAGAAAGGACTTGCTCCCAGGTGGCAGGAAAATCCCCCTTGTTTCAGCAGGAGAGGAAAGAAATGAGTACTTACGTTCTCGTGTTGCATGTGCTTCAACAGCATGAGCTCTCTGTACGCTCGCTTGGCAAAGATCTCTGACTGGAACGGGCGGCAGAGCTTCTTGATAGCCACCTTCTCCCCTGTCTTCTTGTCTACGGCTGAGCTGCGGCAGACAAAAATCAGTTCTGCTGTCAGCAGTATGTTTTAACAAAGTTTGCGATAGCCAAAGTCTTCTAGAAAAGAGCTAATTCCACAGCTCGCAGAGGAACAGCAAAGGGCCCTTGAGAAACCCAGCGGAGCCCTGCACATGCAGATGCCACCCTGTATGACCACTGCATGACCAATGTGTGACAGCGCAGACCACTGCCCGTGCTCTTTGGAGGACTAGGTGGGATACCAAACAACGTATCAGCGGCTCGTTGTTGTTCCCCTTAACCTGCAGAGGTGAGCTGGAGCTAACAGAGCCGTGAGAAGAGGGCAACGCAAATGGTTAAAAGTCAGGGTTAGTTCTAACTCTGCCCTCTCCTTCCCTAACGCAGAGGCAGAAGGGAATAAAGCATTTTCTGCTCTGCCAGCTGCCTGGAGGTTGCTGTCTTTTAAGTCTTCTGGAGTGACAACTAGATGCCACGCAATGAAAATCCAGGCTTCTGGAATTAATTCACCCACATTCCGGATCTTTGATGCTGCACGTATGCTTCCGCGTAAAAGCAGGTTTGGTTGAAAATGAGAGTCTTTCGTAAAGCTAATGAAAAGATGGTACAACAGCCGCTGCTGGAGACGTGACGTGTTATTCCCTCTGGTCACATTTGCTGTTTGTGGCTGGATAGGGTGATCCCGCGACACTTTCTCTGCTTCTAGGAGCTCTTTGATCAGATTGTGAAGGAGGCCCCAGGTTTCACCAGAGAAGAAGGGGGTCAGGGGGGTCCCCAGGCAAAGATCGCTGTAATTCGGGATGCTTGGTGGTGTTTTCCAGGGGGGATCTCAGTGCGCCCCATTACACATTGGTGCCTCAACCCCTCCTTGACCGAGTGGCAAACAGATGAAGAAAGGGTTCTCCTTTCCCAGAGCAGTTCCCACAGCTTTGTAAACCCTCATCTCATCTCCCGAGGAGATGGAAGTGCTATAAATCGGCACGTTCCATCCCACAGCTTTTAGCTGTGCAGGGTAACCGAGCCCACATGAATGCTGCCTTCCTTCTCCAAAGGGATGCACGATTCTCCCTGTCACAGTCCCCAGCCACCACTTCTTCCTTGAGGCTCCCAGGGGACCCGAGACAGGGAAAGGCAGGTACAACAATGCTGCAAAGCAATGTCACCATGACCTCCAGGGCCACCGCTCAGAGGCAAGACTTAATAAACAGGGAAACACCAGCTGTACTAACACGATCAAACGGTGCATTTTGCTGAGTTTAGGGCCAATTGCAACAGGGAAGGTGGGAATATCCCGCTCCGCGTGGCTTTCCCTTTGGCTCAGTGCTGAGGAGGGGCTATCAGTTCCTCGCTGCAAATCTGGGAAGTCTCTTGCCCAGCTTGTTTCGATTGCCAGCCACAAGCCATCAGTTGTGGTGTGTCCTTTGGCAGTCTGGGCTATCAACAGCTCTCACCAACCTCCCCCGTACCGCTGGGCAATCTCCCTGCCCGTGGCCACTAAGGTCCCTTCCAGTTGCTTTAAGTTGCGCATAATGAGAGCAAAAAACATCCTTTGGGAGCTTTGGTATGGCGGTGATTTCATTGATGCATTCAGCCAGGAAAACCAAATTAAGTGCAGGAACAGCTACACGAGGCAGCTTCAGCACTGAAGACGTCTTTAGGAGGACAGTGAAGAGTTGTCTCAGTTTCAGGTCTTCAGCAGGTGTTGGCAGAGCGGACAGCACAGCGTCAAGTTTTCCAAGGAGCCAGGGAAATAAGAGGAAGGTCTGTCGGACCAGATAGTCAAACAGCTTCTGCAGAATTCAAGGCAGATTCCCTAATCGGAGGGTGCATGTTCTTATCTGCCTGCCCAGCTGCTGGTCCCACCACCCATCTGCGCCCCCCCCCCCCTCCATCACAGGAGAGGTGGGGGATGAAGCTGCAGCCTGCCCAGCGCCACCAGCGCTACTTCCAGCCCTGCCGTGAGGCACAGCCGAGAGTCAGTTCAGCTGAAGCAACTGGGAGAGCCCACCGCATCCTGCCCGGCACAGGCTTCACGAGCTCTGAAGTTCGGAACCAGACCGGCAGGCAGAGCTGTGGCCCTGCTTTAGCTGGCAGGGATCCCCAGACCAGCGCTGGAGGGGGCAGAAGACACTTTTCCACAACGACATGCAGCTGGAAGCCAAATCGCTACAAGTTTTGACAGAATTAAGAAGGGAGGAAACACGTCTTTGCTGGTTTTCCCGAGTTAGTTTCTCAGCTGCTCAGGGTGGAAAAGCCAGCAGATAGGAAAGCTTCCCAGCAATTCCCAGCAGAGGACAGCAAATCCTAACTCCACATGCTTCCACCTCTGCTGTGCACAGGAGTCAGCACCAAGCCCTTCCTGCTGAGCACAGTCCAGGCCATACCACCAGCACCTCCCTGCATCCCTGGGCTGCTCTAACACGCATCCCTCTCTCCCCCAGACCAGCCAAGACTTTCCCAGGGACCTGTAAAAGATTTGTTGGTGTTTGGTTTTTGCTGGTGGGCAAGGAAGCTTTGGAAGGATTTATCTTTCCCTGGTTTTTTTTTGTTTGTTTTGTTTTGGTTTTTTTGGGGTTTTTTGTCCCGTCTTTATTTTCTTTTAGTCTTCCTGCCTGCCTTTATGATAAAACCCAGAAAAGACTGTACAAATATGGGGGAAAAAAAAAAAGTCAAGTTTAGACTTGCCTGATTTTGCAGGACTCATTTAAGCATCTCAGAAGCTTAAATGCACCTGGACAGCAGAGCAGGGAAAGGCAGCACCGGGTGCCTCTCGGTGAGCCCAGGGGACAAGGGCAGCACCCAAGCCGCAGGGTTTCAGATCTGTGCTGCAACAGCCAGCAGACAGACTTTGCCCAACACCTACACAAGGGGACACACCTTCTTCTTTTTATTTTCTTAGCTCTGTGTGTTATGAAACAAGGGCTCCCTTCAGATCCTATCAAAGTGCTGCTTCGTACTTCACCTTTCAAAAACTCACCCATCTCCTCCAGCTTGCCAACGTAAACCAAGCAAGGTCTGACTTCTACAGACACCTTCGCCCAGCTGATTTAATTATCGACAGCTTGTGCTGCTCTCTCATAGCTTGAGGATTATCATCAGCCGGGAAGGAAGTCCCAGCCTGTTACCGATCCTGGTTTACGATAATGTCTATTTTATGATTTCAAGGAAGCAGCACCCAGGTGGGAGTGGTATCATCCAGCTCCTTTCCCCAGGCAGCCCAGCGTGTGCTGCTTGGGACTAAGCACCAAGGACATGCTGCAGGACACGCTGCAGCCACCCCTGCCCCAGCACCCACCTCTGATACCACCTACAAATTGTTTGCAGGCACCCCGTTATTTTGCCCCCCCCCTGCTTCACTACCAGACAGAAACCTTAACGCAAGCTGCAGACCGAGGCAGCTCAAAAGCTGCCTGACCCCCAGCGCCGCGGTGGCAGCCCACGTTGTCCCACGGCACCCGGAAGCCCTGCCTAGCCGGTCCGCGAGCTGCTGCCCAGGGACGCCCACCGAGGTGAGCTGGGATGGGAGCTTTAACGGGAGCACCCCCCTCTCTGCCCACCCAGGGCGACCACAGGAGGAAACGTCTCAGCTTCTGCGAGTGACCTCTGCGCTGCCCGCGCCAGGAGGCAAACCGCCTTCATCACTCATGCAAATGTCCTTTCCTAATGGAGGGGTGCACCCAAGCACCTCCTCGTTTCCCCCCCAGGCATGATACTTTAAACACCCCCAGCTCGCCCCACGACCCCACTCACCACACCGATCCGTAGGCTCCAGACCCCACCGGGTGAAGGGAGGTGTATCTCCTGGGCAGCTCCCAGAGGGTTTTGTTCACCTCCTGTCTGTAAAAGCCTCTTCTCCTTGCGATGTTCATCGCCCGGTGGGTGCGGGACTGCCACCCCCCCAGAGTACTGGAGTACGGGAGGGCTTCTGGGGTGAGAGCAGGACAGTGAGGCCTCCTGTGCTGGTGAAAAAGGCTCTAGCGAGTTTCCTTCTCCGTTTTCAGCCGTTGCAAGAAGGGACATGTCTTTTGGCCCTCCTCCCTCCGCCTCCACATTGGCAGAGGCGAGGCATCAGGCTTCCCGACACGCCTCGATCTTGTGCAGGTGCCTCTGGACTCTGCCACTGGAGCCAGCCCCGCGGCAGGCACACCTCCACCAGCGTCACCCACAGCTCTGGCTCCCCTGCTTCCAGCGGGTCACCGGCTGAGAAATGTCCCCGTGGGGCTCGGAGGGGGTCTCGTGAAATCCCCGCTCTGAACAAGCGGATGAGTAAGGGCTTGTCGAGCTGGGGAATCTGGGGGACAAGCCACAGCGCCTCATCAGACAAGCGGGGACATTCTTCTTCCCAGCTGACGGAGGACAGCTCCAGGCTCGTGATGGAGGACACCAGGGGGTCACATCCACAGAAGAGCAAGGAAGCGGTGCATCTCCTGCGCCCGGATTCCCAGCGGAGCAGGGATGTGGCAGAAGTGGACTGAGGCTCTCCAGCTTCATCCAGGTGAGTGCAGCGAGGAGGTTCAGGAGCAGCCGTGAGCTGGGAACACCCCGAGAAGTGTTTGTGCCCCAGGCTTTGGTGGCTCTGGTCTCCTTTCCTGCAGCAGGTCTAACCCCTTCCCGGGTCTTCCTGGCCAGCACCGAGCCCAACTTCATTCCTGTGCCTGCTGGGACCAGTCCGGGCCAGCACACCCAGCCTGCGAGAAGGTCCGTTCCCAGTAAGCAGAGAACACCTTGACATTTTGCTCCCAGCTGAGGTGGCTCAGGTGAGGCTCCCGCACAGGAGAGCTGCATCCGACACGCTTCCCGAAGGAAGTGACTAAGCTGCGCCTTACCGAGCCAGCCCAGCTGCTTCCACCGTGCTCTACCCTGCCAGCCCCCCCCGCCCGCGGCCTCTGCTCCTTCCAGACGTGGCACCTGCAAGGCTGTCCCCGCTCCGGGCGCGTCTGTGCAGCAGGATCAGAGCCAAAATACCTGATAAATTGGAATTACGGAAAACACCATCAGGGTTTTAGGGAAGATTCATTTTACCAGCTCACAGGGTAAGTATTAACATTGGCCCCTACGTTCTTCAAACAAACAGCTCTGTTCTAGAAAACACAAACCAGGGGCAAGGCGCTACAGCAATTTTTTTAACCTCACTCATGCATGTATGTGTAAAAAAGCCCTGGCTATAGCGACAGCGCAGTCAGGAAATAAACCTTGGTTCTATAAATACACCTGTGAGCAAGACGTGTTACAGCAAAAACTCCGGGTACATAAGCAAACGTGTAACTCATTTGTTATTTTATGAACACAACTCTTGCTCAACTACGCGTGCACACTCCGGTAATCAGCGCACAATTAAGGAGTTCTGAATATCTAGGGCATGTCTCGGCTGTAGAAAGATGAATTAATTCAAGTCACCGATTCAAATCGAGTAGGAAACCTTGAGTCAAGGAATTTGATTTTGTACATGTAGTTTATTTTTCTTCCCAATTCAATTCTCACCGATTTTAATTTTTTGGGGGGTTTTTTGCTCATCAGGATATACCGTAACCAAGCACGTTCTGGAATTGTGTATCTCTGCTATTTTGGATTTTTTTTTTTTCTCCCATAAAACAATAAATGCAGGTCCCGTTTGTTTTCCCCTCTCCTCTCAGTTTGTGCCGAGGGGAGCAGAAGGTGAAGGTAAGCAGGAAGGCCGCTTCCATGTAGCTGACGACACCCTTGCACTTCTCTATGTACTTACTCAAAGCAGCTGCTGCACTGCTGCGTGACCAGGGAGTGTGCACGCAGTGGAGATCAGCTGCCTGACCTGGACCGACGCCAACCACCTTGGTTTGTCAAGGCCTGGGAAGTTCAGTTATCGAGGCTTTTTTAGGGTGAGGCACACAGCTTTGGTCAATCATTCTTCTGAGTGAATACAGAAGTCGGAAAATCTCCGCTACAGAGGGGGCACGACGCTCCTGCTCCCCCAAACACCCTTCCACCATCAACTAGATGGCAGCTGAAGAGGAAAAAAAGATCACTTAAATAGCAAACACACACAAACCAGTACTACTGGGGAAGGGTCCCAGGTCTGGGCAAGTAGCAGAACACTGGCCTGTCGCGCTGACTAAGTGCTTCCAGATAGTAAACAGAAAACAGGAGTATTTTTTTCTGTGACCAGTACTCACAGTCAGACTCTAAGCTAGTTCTGTAGCAAAGAATTCACTGGGAACAAATACGGACACAAACCCAGCGTCAGCAGATGGAGTCAGTCAACAAGCCACATGGCCTTGGTCATGACGTGGGGTCAACAAGCCCCCCACCCCAGCGGCCACATGGAGGGTCCCCCACAACACGAAGGAGAGACTCACACTGAGCTAAACCCAACCCTTTAGTGCTAGAAGTACCATCAGCGCAGTAAATCTGAAAAATAGGTTTTATTTTTAACCAGTGGTATTGTGACATCTTATCTGGCATAACCAATTACAGCAAAATTCATGGATAGAAACAAAATAGCAGATCTCTTTTCTTTGAAGCGCGTCCTCCTGCCCAGTCTGCGGGCAGCTGAACAGCATTGCACTGAAGGTAGGGAGTGCATGCCACCTGGGCTCCCGTTAGAGCACGGACTCCGAATGAAACATTCCCACTCACGCACAGACACACACACACGCACACACAACATCTATATTTTTAAAAATCTTTAGCAATATTTCCGCATGAAATCACACTGTAGCATCTACACATAAAACGGCTGATAAAAATAATCTTGCTGTAGGTTTACATAGTATATCTACATTTTCATTTGAATACCTGGACTGCTGGTCCAGCAGAAAAGGGAGGTTTTCTGTCTTGACTTTTTCGGGCCGAGGAGAGTTTTATCCCAGAGCACAAAAGAACTGCTCTCTTCATCTCACCCCTGACCTTTATTAAGTGTTCGACCTGAACAGATCACTGGAAAGTAGCCTAGGAAGAATCAATGGCTTTGTCATCCGTGTCCCATCCCTTCGTGCCGCCTCTTCAACCACGGGGTAGAAACACTATGAACAGTTCCTCCCCATCCCATAGGTAACAAGAACACAAAATACTGCAAAAGCCTTTCTCCTCACATACACAGGTACGCTGCCCACACAGGATGCCTGCAACAAATAAGCATCTAAAAAAAAAAAAGTGTCCTCCACAAGTCCTAAGATGGGCTCCTGAGCTCCCCGGGTGCGTTTCTAGCACACAAACATGCTGCGAAACCTCCCTCCTGCCAGTCTCTAACTCTGGGCATTTCACTCATGCAGAGTCCTAGAAAATACAAAACATCTGAACCATGTTTGTATTCAAACATACTCCCTTTTCACATCTCCTCAGGCAGAGATCAACCTGCTAAAAAAACAGCCAAGAAGCTCTTATCTGAGAGGGTAAAAAAATCCTCTAGTAAATGTTAGTTTCATATATATAAATATTTATATTTATAGATACAGACAGTGAAAGGGAGATTGTGGTTTTATGCATGCTTATTTCTTTGCTTTGGATTCCAATACTTCTAAAAAGATTATTTTCAGGAAATAACTTAAGTTCTGGCACAAGATGCCATGGTTGTTTCTTTCAAGAACTATTTTTTTTTTTTTTTTTTTTAACATTTGATCTCACAAGAAACCCTCCATCCCACGCTCTCCTCCCTTGAAACCAGAAGGTCAGAACAAAGAAAAAGGTGCATGTTTCTATGCCGTATATTTGATCCTTTCCTCATCAAAGCCTCCAGCATGGCAGTTATTTCACAACGAGCTGCAGCACAAGAGGAAGGATGCTGTGACTTCACGGCACTGGCTGAGGTACTCAGTAAAATAGTTCACTGACAACTGAACTGCCCCAGTGCCATCCCCAAAAAGTAATGACAAAAATCAAGCAGCTCTACATGCACATACAGCTATGACATGCAAAACCACCCCACCTTTTAAGGAACAAAATACACAATGTGTGGCTAGCAAGAACCTCCTCCAGCCTCTGTCTTCTGCAGACTAGTGCTGGGAAGCCTCAGAACGAGAGGAGGGGAAGAGGGAAAGATACAGGAATACTCAATCCAGGGATAGAGGCTGCTGCCTCAGAAAGTTACTTCCCTATTACACAGAGTTCACGCCTGGCTATCTGGGAGCCTTCACCCAGAAAAACAGTGGGTCAGAATTTCCACTCCAGACTTCCTTTCCCCTCTCTCCCCATTCATTTAAGGCACGAACATATTTACAGTTTCAAACAAAACCTTTTCATGTTCCAAGAATCAGACATTAGAAGGCCTGTACATTCTGCTGTACCAGGAAGATCTGGAGGTAAATCAGCCATCTGGCACTGAACAAGGACATCCCTCAACCCCACCTTTAGTCCTGAAGAAAACAGAGGACTCTCTAAGCCTATAAAACAATTTGCATTATTTTGAGGTTACTCAGTTGTAGAAGAATTGATAAATGGCAACGATTGTAACCAAACTTTAAAGGTCAACTTCCCCACCTTGCCCCAGCAGCACAAACTGGCTGAGCACTGTTACTCTGGAAGGACTGAAGAGCAGTCAGCACAGGTCAGAGGCTCGCCCCAGGCTGTACACAGAATACAAGAGAGCATGCAGCATGTTTACATAGACTCAGCTTTCTTCCCTCCCCCCACCCTCCCCAATTCAACACACACAAAACCCCTCCACCAAGGAGAATATTGTTGTGATGAGGCACTTGAACGATAACTGGAGAGTCCCTATGAAAAAGGCCTTCCCCTCACAGTGAAGTGGGACGAACAGAAGAGGGCAGTTTCTCAGGATTCCATCTCCTCTTGGTCAAGCGGTGGTGGCACAAAGCTGATTACTTCATCATAAGTCAGGCCTGGTGGGAAAAGCATGACAGAAACGTAATGGTAGCACTGAAGACATCCCTCATGCAAGAAAACCTGCAACAATCTTAAAGGTTCTAACACTCTTTTAAACGAAAAACATGGTTTGATTAAGAAGAATGGTTACACCACTCTTGGAGATTAACATACGCAGTAAAGGATACTTCCAGAGTGTTGAGATGTTAGTCTGAAAACATAAACACATGAGCAACTATGTCATCTACATATTTATATGCTCATAGTAATTAGTTACCAGGGACTATGCTAATTACCTGCACAGCACACAACATATTTGCTTGGCGTAAGGATCTCAGAAAGAACAGGATGCCCATGTTTTTATCAGTTTCTTTTGTGCCTCTAACTAGCATGGCTTAGTTGAACCGCAGCTGGTGGAACCGACAGCAAGGGCAGCAGGTTGGCTCTCCCTCCCGCCCCTCAAACTCACTTTTCCATTCTTCAATCTCAAGTTCTCTGCTTTCAAAAGACTGGTCATAGGGGTCTGCCACTGGTTCATCGTCCGGGTCGTGATACTGAGCAAAGTAGGCGTGAGCCAGCGCTTCTGCTGCAGTAATACGTTTGTCTGTATCCAGTACCAACATCTTCTCTAGCAAGTCCACAGCTGCAAAAGCACCGAAACAGAAGAGAAAGGATTTTATATAGTGAGCTGTGTGACACCGTACTCTAAACTGTAAGCTCATAAAAGCCCAATGTATAAGAGGAATCTGTAGTTTCTCAGGACCCACCCATCACCCACAATTTCTTCCTCTTATACCCTCAGCCCACACATCCTTTGTAAACTTTAAAAATGGTATGTAGCTCCGTTCTGAACTACTTCTGCAGTCAAAACAAAACCTTGGGAAAACCTGTGTCCCAGGACATGCTAGCTTCAGCTTCAGAGAGAGCACAACATTTAAAAAGCAAGCCTTACCTAGTGGATTGGCACCAATAAACACATTTTCAAAGTTCATTTTCGGCATGTAAGACAGAGACTGAATGTAGTTCCTTGCCTGTGGAAATAAATGCTTGGTTGAAGTATAATACGAGCCAGTCGCCAAGACAAAGTACATTTCAATCATCCTGAAGCACTGGTTATTATGGTCTGTCTCCTTCCTTTACCTTCTCCTTATTGATTCTGATACTAAGCCCATCAGCATTATCCCTTCCCAACTAAAGGCCACTCAAGACAGCAGAGGAAGAGCTGACATTCCTTGGGGGTTCATGCAAGACTGAAAAGCAAAGAGGTGCTGCAAGAGCTGCCTGCCTCAGAGTCCTGCTAAGGCTGTGTGCCCTGTGGTGTCTGTCGGTAAGCCACGCAACGTGGCGCACAATGCAAAACCAACTCACATCCAGGCTCTCGTGAGCCTCAGAAGCCTGTGGTTGAGTACGCACTGCCCAAACCTCAAGTCTTCATTTAGTACAAAGATCTTGCTCAAGAGCAGATAGTTAATTGCCCACCCCATGCCACATGCGAGCATATCATTTATAGAAGCAGCAAACACTGCAAGTGAAGACCTGCCCTGCAAACCCCCCTCGTCTGCTCAGATCTCACCTCATGGCTGGGCATCCTGTTAATGAGATATGCAGGGGGTGTTCCCGTCAGACGCATGATCTGCTGAAGCTGGTTAATATCTTAAGTGCCACGTCAAGGGCTTTGTTAAAAACAGTGCAAAAATCATTTTAAACAGAAAACAGCTGCATACAAAGCATCTCTTCTGCAAACCACAAGGCAAAAGCCATACAGGCAGGGTCTACTAATTTTTTTCAAATACTTGTGAAAAGTTTAGCAAATGCACTGGTGAACACTTAGAACAATGAAGCATTACTGATCAGTTGGTAACAGTGTCAGTACAGAAAATATTTCTGTCTGCCATAAGCTGCATTACACTCCAACACAGTTGTGTTCACATTTCCCAACAGTTTTAAGCCACCAGAGCAGACGTTTCCTTTGGCCGAAGCTGCTACTTAAAAATTTTCCAATGCTGCTGCAGCTACATACAGCCTCAGGAAAATGAACAAAAATTAAAACAGAAACAAAAATTGTATCCTCTGCACTGGTTACCAGCTTTTTTCCTTGCTGCATAGAAAGTACTTAAATTCCTTGTGGTGCAAAGTGAAATCGGCTCACAGCTGACACCTCCTCCTAAACAGCTTTGAATGCACTTTGGTATGTGGGCGAGGTGACAGAAGGCAATAAATGCAAAATTAGCAAAACATTAGCATTGCATAAGAAAGAGTTAGTGGATGTCAGTGAACAGAGAAAATAACAGTGTAAAGTAATGCAGCAGAAAACCAGTATTTGTTACAGTGACACACTAAAGGCCCTCAAACACTTAGTACTTTTGCTATCTCCATACAATGGAAAAAAAAAAAAAAAAAGCAGAAACAGTATTTTATTGATTTATTTTTTTTTAAACAGACTCTTGCTTTGGACCTGGCTAAGAGCAATGATTCTTTTTATTGTGCAATGTTAAAAAAAAAAAAAAAAAAAAAAGACTCGCTCAATCTTACGTATGCAAACTAATCTTTTGCTTAACCTAGTCAACCTTTAAGCTTATCTCTCTTGCTAATCCCTTGTACTTCAAATAGGGGACTACCCTTCAGGTCAGGTCACAGGCCACTCAAAGCAAACCTGCATTATTCAGTTCTAACCTTTCCAAGGGCAGAACATGCCATGGTTTTTAAACCACTGCAATATTCAGCAAGTTGGCCAACTGATTCCAACTTGCACCACATGTCTACCTTCATCAAATGTAATTCAAGACTAACTTCGCGTTTCGCATTTACCACTGTTACCTGAAAAAGAACATAAGCTGCAGTAGAAAATAATCTTATCATCACTCTCCACCACGCTGATCCTCTATTACGTATCAGAAACAGCAGAGTGACTTGCTAAAGCATGCTGCTAGTTACTCCTACGGAAGCTGATGGCTCACTATGCAATAACTTGTTAATCCGTATCGTTAGGGCAACACTTGCTCTAACTTTTATGCACGTCACCTTCAGAAACAGGTAAAAGGAAATGCCATTTAATACTGTCTTTGCAGAAGTTCACAATTCAAGAATAGAACAATATAGAAAAAGGCAGTGTGGCTGAAAGTAGAGGTCACCCTTTAAAAAAAGGAGACTGTAAAAAGCTTTGTGCTATTACCTTGATAAAAGGGCCCTTTACATACGCAGCACAGTTAGTTACATTCTCAGCAGACTACATTACACTGTGTGCTCTGGAAACAGCTGCCACAAAAGCACCTAAAAGGTATTTTGGATTTTGTGCTACAAAAACAAAGCTGGTAGCAGTAGCGTTACAGAAATTAATCATACTACAGAAGGGACTGAGTGTGTTAAGAGGATAACACACTTGCTCCTGTTAAGAAAGATCCCTGGGTGGGCAATCTGGAGAAATAATAATTGCGACGAGCCTCAAGCTCTTAGCTGTGAAAAATACTTCCCCAGCAGCATCTGATCATACAATATATCACGAAGTATAAACCCACAAACTGAAAGAAAAGTCACGAAGCAGTAAAATGAGAATATGGGAGGAAGAAAATCATACCACAGGCAGAGGTAAGAGGAATAAAGAGCAGATACACACAGCGTAAGAACTCAAAGCCATCCAAGAGTGAAGAATGACAAAGGAAGAAAAATAACAGAAAATAAATCCCAACACGTACTACAGATAGACTAGAGGAGGGCAACATACAAACTTGGGACTTCCGAAAGGGCAGATATTACAATCAAAGTGTAAACTCACAGACTCTGAGGAGATTTTCTTCAAAAGCTCAGGCCCTGGGGTTCCAACGAGTCTCAAAATGAGCTTCAACTGATCAATATCTAATGATGGACCATAAAGGAAAATGCTGGGACACATCAAAATGAAAAGTGCGATATATCAGCCTATTAATGTTTAGAGTTAATGCCTGCCAAGGCCTCGACTGAAAAGCTGTTTTGAGCAAACCATATTCATTCCTCTCGTTTACAATCAAATACCAGCTCTGTCCATATCAGACAGATTGAACAACTTGTCTACAGATACACCACATGCATCCAATCAGTCACTGCATCCTTAACTATCAAGGAGCAGAAGTCAAAGCTTTTGCCCCACTGGCAAAGGATCAGTTCACATGCTCACTTCACCCTCTCAGGCCCCACACCAAAGTAGCAGCAGTCAGCAGGATTAGGTTGCGTTAGTGACAGATGAAGTTAAGCAGAAGGCTGAAAAGTGTAGCACTAATATTAAAAAAGTCAGGCCTTTTGTGAACACCTACCAAGGTAATTCAGGCACTTCTAAAACTTAGAAAGCAAGAAAGTGTCTGGACCCTGCTCACGACCTACAGCATCCCTCCACTTGAGCAGGGGGTGCACGTGTCCCAGGCCCAGAGCAGGTGGGGCGCTGCAGCTGGCAGAGGGTGCTGGCCCTGCCAGCTCCCCTGCAGCCAGCATGAGGGGAGGCCAAAGCACCTGCATCTCCCTTCTGCCTACAGACCTGCTGCAGTGGTGGAGAGAAACATAATACGAGCTCAGAATTAAAATCTCTGTGTAAAAAGCTCACAAGACGTAACATCGCAGATGCAAATAGCGTTATCCAGAACAGAGCTTCCACCAGGCCACGTACCACCCGCAGCTGTCCTCTTTAACAAAGCATAAATGACAAGACATATACTTGAGGACAAAAAATCCACTAATGACAGTTTTATGTCAAAAAACTCAAGATAGTAAAGAGACACAAGCTATCTTTTCAAAACCATTAAAAGAATAATCTCCCTTCTTCTCTGAATTATCCACCATGCTGCCCTTCAAAACCTACTAGGGATTTTAAGACTGTCTGTAAAGTTTATATTTGCTCTTAAAATTATATCGAACTAGTCACACACTTTCCTTCCAATAAAAGTAGCCTACTTACTAGACAATGTTTTTTCAGGGATCAGTGCCTCCCTGATGTTTTAAGATACAGTTACAAATCCTTGACAGAATATCTTTTGAGTACTACACGAACTTCAAAAAGTGTCTCCTGTTTTTTGAAAAATGCCTTGGAGTTCCTGTAATACTGGCACAAACTGCCTATTGAAGGAAGTCACCAGTACTTCACTCAAACATTTATCTTTTGATGTAAACTTTGGTCTTAAGTTTTACATATGAAATGAATTAAAAGCCCTGGAAATAGTACTTTGTCAGAACAGCTGAACTAATTTCTCACTTCTCAAGTTGCTTGGCCAACTCCCACCTAATGTATCTAGTAGAATTTAGCTTAGCTGCTGAATTGCCGACTCCTAATTGTCAATGCTTAAAATGAAATCAGTATATCCACTGGTGTAGGAGAATTAGCAGAAGGTGCTATACTAACCGCAATTAGCTCAATTAAATTGGCTTTTCTTCAGTGCCGTTTAAAACAGCCCTTACATCTTTCACTCATTCTTGTGCAAGAAACAGTGGTGCAAATCAGACTGCTGACACGCTGCCTCAGAAGTCACATGCCATACCTCAGTTTAAATATTTAAATTCTTTTAAAGGTATTTAATATCACGTGCACCAGGTGTGCCAACAATAGCGCTGCCCAGTTCTTTTCCCAGGGAAAATTGCTACTGGAAGATAGCTGTGTAATACGCTTCAGTGACTTTTCAGATAAACCAAAGGAAACACAGAACGTGTGACCAGCCCTGCCATAAGCACACCAAACCCCAGCCCTGCCTCCAGTTTTAGGCCTGCCATCTCCAACTTGCTGAATTACACCATTCATTTAACTACAGGGCCTACCACATCCCAGAGAAATGAGCCATAAAGCAATTAAAGAGACAGGAAAAAAAGACTTAGTAAATACAAAGCAAAAGAAAAAAACCCCACATGTGCATGGAGAAGGAGAGCACAGCATGCAAACCCCAAATGCCATCACCGGGTACTTCCAACAGCTGACGAGTCTCACTGATTTCTAACAGTCAGAAAACAACCTGCCATCACTACCAGCAGCAGGCACCACAAGACTGTAAGAGCGTATCCAGGCAAAGCAAAGTTCAGAAGTTGTTTTAGCTGCCACCACAAGCAAGAGTAAGATGTATCAGAAGAATATGTAATTTCAGACTGGTTAGTTACCATAGAAGTCTTTTACTACTGAATAAAAATAGTAATAAACACATTCTTCAGAGTTTAAAGGGAATACAGTCAACTCAAAACATACAGAATCAGAAAATTGGCTAAACTAGTACGAAACATTCAAGATATTCTTATTTGTACTTTATATCATTTTATGCAAGTCAAACTGTCAAACTTAAAGTCAACTTTCCTACTTATTTGTATGTATCATTCACATTACAAGAGCTGTAAAAAAATGAAGAATATACATGTTTAACAGAAACTAATCTTGGCATAAGACAGGGGAATACTAGAAGGAAAGCCTCTAGCTATGCCTCTCATTAAGAGCCCAAGGGACTCCGATTTTCATCACCTCAATTTTTTTGTCTCTGGCTAGTCTTTCCCACAGTCTTGCTCCCTTTCTCTGCCTCCTGGCAGAGGTTTTACCAGCATGAGAAATCCATCTTTCATCCAAATATTTCCATCCATTGATTACAATAGCAACAATTCCATTAGCTTACACTCAGTTTTAAGTTAGGAATACTATAACAATCCTGCAGAGTTAAGCAGATATTAATCGTAGGGTTTTTTCCTAAGAGTACCTACCATTCTTGCTTTATGTCAATGACAGCCATGTTCAGAACCTCTAAAGATTAAGTCCTTCAGAACTTAAAACCAAATCTGGCATTATCAGTGGCATAATTACCATAGGCAGAATTGAAGATTATCTCAGAATACAAATTTATTACTTACCAGATTAAATTAACTGTACAGCTTGCCTGTACTGAAGCCCCTTACAAGTTATATATGCATCTCCAGGCTGTATAAAGAAATATCTGATGGACTGTAAATAACTTCACACCATTTCTGCTACAACCTGGGTTAAAGGGAATAGCATTTCAAACAAACCATCTGAACGGGAAGATGATAGTCCTGAGAAGGCACTACCTATTCTGTTTCTATCTACTTAATTTTGGAAATGTGAAGCTATAGAGTTAAGAAAAATCAACATCTTGAGCCCAAAATGCAAGAACGACGTCAAATTTTCAGTTGTCAAATGGGAACAGTTTGCAGCTTCCTGAAACACACAGAATACAGTGTCACATTGCCTCCAACTACAAAGGAAATTCCCTAGAACTGCAGTGGATTTAGATATACTGTATCATTGGCTCCTAGAAGCATGGTAAATATACCTTGAATTAAGCATATTAATATTAATTGCGAAGTCACTAGGTCAGCAATTGCATAATGTCACTACAGGAGGAACAGAGGCCTCAGCAAATCTGCAGGTACAAAGAAATTACTAAGAGCCAGAAGCACCCAACAGGATCTACATCTGGAAAATTCCTAAAACTTGCTCCAAAAATCACGCGCATATAATGATTTCAAAGAACCTTCCAAGACAGGAAGAAGCTGGAACCAATTGTTACCTCACTCCTGGCTGCTCTCTTTAGATGTCAGCAAAACTGCAGTGAAAGCTGACAGCTTGGTGCCTTTCCAGAGACTTGGATAAACGTTACATGCACAAACAAGATCACAAACGCTGCTCCCCTTACAGTTCTCACCTCATGATCAATCAGCATATAGGTTACATAAAGCGGGGAATCACATACAAACCATAACTATAATACTACCAAGTTTTAGTTACAAAAGGAAAGGATTTGGCTTAATTTTTCTTAAAATCAAATTTAATTCAAAAGCGTTACTGCCATTTGTGAAAGAAATTGAGCATTTAAGGAAAAGAATCACAAGCATCTGCTGGGAAATAAAAGTTAGTAAAGTATCTTAATATGACAAAGCAAACAATTTCAATCCTAAAAGTAAACCTTATTTTGCATTGTGGATACTATTGGCTGCAATTCACAGCTAAGAACAGTGTTAGAGAAAAAACAACTTCTCAGGCTTGGAAGATAACAACTTCTCAGGCTTTTGTTCAATTCATAAAGAACCCATCACAAAGTATTTCTTACATATTGCAAATCTTATCAGCAACTATTTTATTTGCAAGTATCAAGATTTTTAAAAATCTAAAGTGTCACTGTTACTAGGGTCAAATAATGGCAGCAGCTTAAAGCCTTCTGCTTTGTTTGAATCAACAATTACCAATTTCTCATTTTTTCCTGAAAAGAAATTAAAAAACCTGCCCGAACCAAATTATAAGTGCTAAATCAGCGGACAGAAATATGGCAACTTTTTTCTAGCTTCAAAACCACTTTTGTGTGGCTGTTCTAGTTCTGTTTCTGACAACAGAAAAATATAGCAGAGATGACTAAACAGTAAAGTACAGCAAGTCCAACAAATGTGGAGAGAGATTATGAGATGGAGACAGGCAGAAAAAAAGGGTTAAAGCACACTGAAAAGGCAGGTGAAACTGTCAAAACTGGAATGAGAGCCTCCCCCCCTGCTTAAAGAGTATTGGAATCTAGATGCTTTCCAGAAGTAATGCAGTATACAGGCCAACACTTCTAACACTAGTTTTCTTTTCAGCAAATGCTAACATATTTGACTTAAATTATTAGTATTTGTATTGGTTATTAACAAAAGTTATTAAAAGAAATAAACTGCAGTTGAAAGAATAAACTTTGGTAAATGGTGGGCAATGTAATTTCCTCTGGCAAATAAAGCCCAATTTCTAGGCAATGAAAAATCTTTCCAGTAGTAAACTGCTGCTGTACATCGTGCAGCCAAACAAACAAAAGCTGCAAGTAGAACTGACACTTGACACAGATTGTTATAATTTCCTGGGGAAAAATGCAAGCAACTCTCATGAAGTGCACTCTCATAAATTTGGCAGTGTCCTACCTGTCCCACTTCGGTGCAGCAAAAAAATAATTTTGAAAAGATGTTATTCAAGCTTGATTTTTCACATCAGCAGAAGCATACAGCAAAAGAAGGCTCAATCTGTTTACACTCAAGCATGGAAGCGGAACCTAAACATTTCAGAGCTATTTGGAACAAGATCCTTGGCATTAAAGAATCTGCAAACCCACTGCTTTCCCCGCATGCCACCAGGATACAGAAGAGAGGCCAGAAGGGATGCTTCACATTTGCTAGAAACCTGAAGAGTGAGAGAATTCTTAGCAGACAGCCTACTCCATGCAGTTATTTTCCACAAACTCTTAGAGCAATGAATTTAAATAAACTTAAAGGAATGTAACTCCCAGAAACAAACATGTCAGTAATTCCAGTGATGCTAACAGACAATAAAGAGATTTGCCTTCTTGCACACCATAATTGTTTCATGTGCAGTAAAACCAAGAACTCACCTCATCGCACTGTGAGCAAAAAGCCATTCATTTAACAACCAACCAACCCACCCCCACAACCAACCCCAGAACTTCTTTTCTTGTGAAGTATGTGAAAGTGAAGATCTCTAACTCCCATTTCAAAAAATATATTACTTTTAAAGGATACGGTCTGTACCGGGGAACAACGTTCTTCCAGTCAACAGTTCAGCCATAATGCATCCCACTGACCAAATATCAACTAAACAAAATAAAATAAACAAAACAATGTAATGCAGAAGAATACAGTCTTAATAGAATCACCCTATCCAACAAGTAGAAACAACTTTCCCCTTAAATAGCTTTATGGCATTGAAACAATTGACGAAACATTGCAAGCTAACTGATACCGTTCAGTAACTACATAGTCTAAGAACAGTCCAAATAACAGAACACTAGACCATGCAAAATCTCCTTCCAGAGCGTAACATGCACTGAACACCACAGAGCTGGGGAGGAATCTACGCAATCGAAGAGGAAGAAACCTGTTCAAGACAGCTCTAAGGAATGAACTTGCATATGGCCTCATGTAAATTCTACCCAAACAACCACCAACTGTTAATACTACGGATACAGGACAAGTCCATAGACATGCAAGAGCAGAAGAGAAAAGAAGAAGAAGTAGTGAAGTATGAAATCAGAGTAACACATTATTTTCTTTGATCCATATCCTCTCCTGCACAAGAACTATTCTTCGCCTTTGCTTTTCTTCTGTGCCTGATCTGGGAGTATTGTAGGGAAGCACAGTGTGTTGCTGAGAAAATACTGGAAACTGTGAGGAAGATAAAACTGTGAAGAACTGGCTAAGAAGAGAGGACAGGAATGGAGACTTATATACTTTTTAGCATATCTTCACACCGTAACTCCAGACATTCTTCAACGTGTTTCCAGCAGCTGCCTAGAAACACACTTTCTCCTCATCCAGATACATTTCACTCACCTTAAAAACCACTGTGCTAGGAAAAATAAGGGATAAGTGCTGACAGTATTTTGCTGATTGCAGTTTCAAAGATTCAAGCCTAAAGAAGTCTCGTGAATGCTATCACAACGATTCTTAGCTTACATCTGGTTGACTGTGGCTCGAATACTAATTCTATGCCTTCCTTCTTTTAATCACCCTTACTGAAGCGTAGTTACTGTCACTGCCAACTTACACAATCAAATGGAAAGGAGCACCTACAAAGGACAACCTCTCTTTTTCCACAAGTCAGGAACTGAAAAGCACTGTGTTAGTTAAATGCATTACCTGTCTGGTTGTAATGCATCCAGTTCAGCATGATCTCTGGAGCCCTGTACCACCGGGTAGCCACATACCCCGTCATCTCATCATCGGTGTGTCGGGCCAAGCCAAAATCCAGGATCTACAGAATAGAAAAGACATCTAACAACTACTGCAGTGGAATGATGCGAACGAGTTAAGAGCAAACAACTAGGAAGTTATTGGATTGGGTGAAGGAGAAGTGTTGCAGCTGCAAAAGCAGACTATGAAACTGAATTTCACAACCCATTAAAAGAAACTAGCCTAGAACAGCACAGGACTCAACAATCAGAATTATGTCTGGATATCTTGCTTCTAAAGAAATTAACCCGATCTAAACTTGTTAACTCTTCACTTTCATGATGTTTTTTCTGTATTTTTTTCCTGTTTTTTTAATGAATCATCCTTACAGCCTTTACAGCTGGGAAGGATGTTATTACTTTGGGCCACAAAAGTATTGCCATAAGGAATTATTGTCTCTTTAATTCCAAGGGACATCTGCACAGCATTCACTCAAATCACAGTCAAACCAACCAGACCTTGTGATTACGTTACCTTTAGCTCGCAGTCTTCATTTACAGCTAGGTTACTAGGTTTTAAATCCTAAAAAATTAAACATTAGCATTAACACTAGTATATATGTTGTTTCACAAGTCCAAAGTAGATAAAATTGTAAATGCAGATAGAAAATAGATTGTAACTGGCTGTAGATATCAACTTCCCATACTTGGGAAAATTATTTTACCCCAGAGTCAGCTATCTCTTCTGTGGTCCTCACAGGTGTCATGTATAAGCAAAAATGCATAAAAGGCTTATCACAACACCAGCGCCACAGAGGTATATTTAACAAATAGAGAACGTATTTCACAAAGATACAGTCAAACTTAGGCAGGAACAGAAACTAAGCATCTTGACAACCACCTCCCATGTTTAACCTTTTGACTGTTTAACCAAAATAATTCTCAGAAAATTTCTCCTGGTCTCTATAGGTGCCATGTTGTAAGATTCTGTGCTACATTTTTTTAAAGACATCTGTTCAGTACAGGAAGCAATCTTAGGATAAATACTTACCCTGTGTATTATGTCAGCTGAATGGATGTACTGTAAAGCAAGATGACAAATTTTATGTATCAGTCCAAGTACCCTCCTTCTCATTTCTTCACTAGACAATACTGCCCTACCCCATCCCACACAATTCAAATGCTACAGCTCGTCTGCAGAAGGAACTGAGTGCGCGTCTATAGGTTTCAAGCAGGTAGGTGTTTCACTTTGTCTCTCCTTAGGAACACCCAGCACTGCCACTACGAACAGAACAACACAAGTAAACAAAACTGAAGAAATGGAAGATTCATAGTCTGAGCAGATTAGAGAGCAGCATGGTATTCCAGACTCTGCCCACAGAAACACATAAAAATACAGTCTTAAATGATATACAACTTTACTGATACAGAGCTCCAAAGACGTATGATGTGAAAGAACGATAGTAAAAGGTTATCCTATGATACATTAGGAAAGTTACAGAAGCCCCACTATGTACTCATATGAATCTCTGAGGATATGACATTCATCAAGAACTTCCACCTCTGTCTATGAGCCATCAACATTCAGGTAGGACAGGTGCAAGTACCTTCAGTCCCCGAAGAATTTGGTATATGAGGAACTGCACATGGTCATCAGTGAGTTTCTGGCATTTCACAATGTTGTTCAGATCTGCTCCCATAAGGTGTGTCACCAGGTACCTACAAACAAAAGGAAACACATAGGCTATGAAGCAATCCCTTCAGCAGTACTAAGATAAAAATTCCCTACGAAGCTCCAGTAGCAGGGCTGACTGTCCAAAAGCATGTCGCTGAATGAAATATAGTTCACAACGCTTTAAAAAACATAGCAGATTAGTACGCTGATTCCTACAGCACTGGTCAATAAAACACAAATGAACAAGTTTGACGAGTCCAACAGTTTAGGATGTCCTAGTATCTTTTTGTTGGAATTCAGAATTTTTTGGAATGACAGCAGACAAATTAAGGTGGCAAATATTTCTATAATAATCTGGGAGATGTAAGGAAGATACAAAAGATGTTTTGTTCCAGTCTTCAGAGAAGTTACCTACACATCATTGAATTCTTCTAGGGACTTGGCAGGGGTGAACACATCCAACAAGCCAATCACCTAGAAAGAAAACAGTAAAGTGAAAAAGCTGTGAAATACAGTCATAGGTACTAAGATCCTTTGTGGAACAGAAACCACTCATTGCAATAGATGTTTCATTTCCAGCTACATGAATCATTCAGACGTAGACAAATTAGTATTCATGCAAGATCAGCAAAAACCATTCCAATTCTTGTGTAAAAAAAAATAAAACCATTAAGGTTAAAAATGTACAGCTGTCTTTGCACACCAGCCATCCACTGAAAGCATCAAACAGGAACCATAACAAAAAGCAGGTGTAAACACTGGTTTAGAGTATCTTATTTCCAAAATCAACTAAAGTTTGTTCAGGAAGTAAATGGATGAGAAAACCAAAAAAACAACCACCAGGCAAAACTGTTTGCTTCCTGCTCAATTCTTAGTTATACTGTTGACTAGATCCTAAGATCAGAATTGGGAGACTATACTTGTTTCACTTGTGTAATGGCTAGAAAAATTCAAGGATCCATAACACAAGCAATGAATAATGACGATGACACTAGAAAAGTAGTCAGGGAAACAGTGCAATGCAATGAGGACCCAATTTTCACACACTTGACAGCTTCACACTGTCATTTGTATTTTCTGCCCAAAGAGTAGCTACTCCACCTTTTGTTTAACAGCTGAACTATTTGAGGGTAAAAGGATATGCATGTGTTTTGTGCAAAAGAAGAGCTACACCTTATTATCCCATAATTATCTTCTAGGTCATTTACAGCATTTAAAAAAAAAATATATTCCATCTGGTCAATAAAGTTTGGTCTGTTTTTCACTGAAACATGCTTTTAAACCTTATTTTCCTTCTCTTAATAGCAAATAATATTTTATGAATGTGAGACAGAGAGAGGTTTTCTTCATCCACCTCCAAAACACTCCCCTTTTCAAGTCAGCAGCTCACTTGTCTCAGATACACAAGCATCACACACATTTCAGCAACTTCAGTAACGGCTCAAGCATGCAGACAAAATCAAGAGCTGGATCCCCTTGTTCCCCTTCGCACCATCCTTTTTATCCCATTGTTTACACTTGCCAAGGATGTCAGAATCAACTGAGATACTGTCTTTAGTTTTTCTGCCTAAAGGCAGTATCTTTGGGGAACCTAGGCTATGTTTTTGGAAGAGAGCAAGTAGGTAGGAAATAAAAGTCTCTGTCTAATCTATATTATACATTATAGATTACATTTTATTGAAGAAACTGGAAAGAAAAACACTTCCCTGCCTCCCCGATATATACTGTGGCAATTCCATTTCTAGACAGGCATGTTCTTCAAACATTCACACCCATCCTGCATTAATAATTCTTGTGCTTACAGTTTCCTTTTCTGGTGGACTCTTCTGTATTGTTGTTTACAGAAAAAATCAACATTATCCATCCAGTTTAGCATGGAAAGACAAAACTGACTTTGCTATCTAGACTTCAGAAATACAGTGATGTGCTGCAGAATAACTGACTCACTTCTATGGAAGCATGAACACCAGTGAATTCAGAATCCAACTCTTCATCTTTTGCTTTCCCCTCCCAGCATTTTAGCATGTCACAGAACTTATTAATGTCTTCATATGACAACAAACCTGTATCTGCTCAGCATTGTGCTTTATGCACGCTAACAAGACCTCCTGGAACTTGAAAATGTAATGCAGACACGCTCCAGTGCTCTGCAGGTCCATTCATTTGCTCAAGATCATCATGAGCCAGGCTAGATACAGGATATAGAAAACCATTCTGAGTCAAGCCCCTTAAACTACCATACCTTCCAGATTTGCTGGCATGTTCTGTGCCACGTAAAACCGAGCATTTTACCTCCAAACTGAGACCTGAATAGTCAAGATACTGCCTGAACCAGCTCTGAACATCTCTGCATCTGCAGGATTTTTAAACCACAACCTAGATAAACTTCCCACAGATAGATGATGGTACGATGAACTGATAGTAAGTATTTCTATATATAAACAACTTCACTTCCTTTTATCCTTTACTCAAAGCTATATAGGTTCTTCACAATACTAATCCAAAAATACCAATTAATGCCAAACACAGAACTGCCATAGCACCAGTCACAACCTAATTTTCATTGCTTAACTTTATTAGCTTAGACAAAATGGATTGATACACCATTGGTTTTGGTTTGTTTTTTTAATTTGGCAACAGATATTCAAAGCTTTCTTGTTTGGAGAGTATCTCAGCTATGAGAAAAGGTCCAGAAAAAACTCCAGGGGATGGATATTAAGCATGATCAGATGCTACCCCTACTGTTGAGACAATGGTATCGTACAGAGGCATGAAGGAAGAATTGTTGACAATGGTACGTACATGTCTCAAAAGTGCCAATTACACTGGCCACACTAAAAACACCAAGAAGATTTAGAGGATACCAGCCGCTGACCGAGGTAGTTCGAAGCCATCACACACAACCACCACTGCACAACAAAAGAAATTCTGAACAGACCACCCAAGGAGAACCTTACAATGGAATTATGCTTGTTTGGCTTTTAGTGCCAGATAAAGGTCCCAGGTTTTCTCAGCTTGCTTCCAAAACAAGATTTCCCTTCTGCTAAGTGGGAGCTTGGTTGGACAACAGAAATCAAGAGCCCTCCTCTCCTGCTGACATTCTGACAGCTCTACAGAGGACAGGACTTTTTGCTCCACTGCATGTAGTATTTGCTCCAAACAGCATGGAATATACATATGTTGGTGTGTTAATGCCACAAACACACAGATCTGGTCAACCACCTGTTTTCTATACAAAATGGAGGTTATATCAAAAAAAGCTCAACATAATATTTGTCACATCCTATTTTGTTTCCCTGCTGGTGATTTAAGTGGATGGCTTGTATGAAAAGTCATTCAATTTCCACTCCCTTTTTTCCTCCCTGTTTTACCTACAGAAATCTAGTGAACATCTACTCCACACCCTTCTGACGCAGGCAAGCCAAAACAAGTATGAAAAACCCTCTAGGAGACACTAGAAACAAGCTTAGATTTTCTTTTTTAAAACAAATACTTAACATAAAAACTACAGCTTACTACAGCAAGCGTGCAGGAGAATGTACGTGCTATCACCTGTGTCCTAAATCCTTAAGACAGCATGAACCTGCTAAGCAGTAATTTCCACATTACTCTAGGAAATACCAAGATCTTTTAACACAAAATTGGTTATGTATTTCTTGGGGTTTGGTTTTTTAATCTGCATTGTCTTCTACAGCTAGAATCCCTTGGACTACTGCAAGTTTTGTATTTAGTATTAGAAAAAAAGGTATGCAACAAGATCCTTAAATGCAATCATGACGGATGCTCAATGGATAGATCAACTTCAGACCAACTTTTCACACCACCTCCTTCAACTTACATTTTCGTGTTTCATGTGCTTAAGTAGCCGTAGCTCTCGGTAGGTCCTTTTGGCATGGATGATAGACTGAAATGGTCGGGACAGCTTCTTTACAGCCACACGCAATGAAGTTTTTGTGTCAAAGGCAGAACTACAATAAAAAGTAATCAAATTATCAAAACATATTCTTTATCAACACCTTCAAATCCACACTTAGCAACTCCTGATAGCAGCTATCTGGACACAGAGTCACAGTCAACAGTATTTCTCCAGTAAAAATAATTTCTAGGTATCCTGGTTCACAGCCTGCACACCCACTCAAAATCCCCACATATTTACACAACTGCTGGTTTCTACAGAATATGTTTAAAAGATGAGCCTTCTTCACACAGTAAAAGGAAATTTTTTCAAAAAAAAGAGAGAAGGTTATGACTTTTCTGTCTAAAACCAGTGGTGCTCTCAAACATAAATACGGCAATAAAACTCTGGAGAGAAGACGAGTACTTGTAAATATTACCTGTATTCCTAAACATGTTTTCATACACCACAGTTCATCACAAATGGCTATGCTCAAAATACTATCCTTTATGTTACATCCATACAAAAACACAAGGCCTGTGATTAAAAAGTCAACTATAACAGTTGTTAATCACAATTGAAGCTAAAATGAATTTTTTTCAGTAAGTCACATCTAATTGTAAAGTCCTGGTATACAAAAATGCATGCGAATATTTTGCTGTGCATTACCAAAACCTGTCCCTTTAGCAGAAACTTCATACATACAAATATTAGAATCCATAAAGAATAATTCCATCCTATTTGTTAACTTTGTTACGCTTTTTTAATATATTTTGTACTGTAAAAATAAACTCTTGAAGTATGTCTTTATACAACTTATTTATATTAAGAAGCAAAAGCCTGATACTTCTGAAACAACCAAAAATTTAATACATTAATAACTATGTTAAATTTCTGACAAACTGCATAAAAATCTTCCAGGGCTTATACTCAAGGAACTAAAGAAACATAGGTCTTTAACTCTGAACCAAATTACCCCTCTTTTTTCCTCTTTGATGTTCTTATCTAAAACAGCTCTGGCTTGTCAAAAAGGAAGGAGGATGAGAAAGAGGATGTGAAATCAAGGTTACACTTGATTCAAGATAACAAACAGGGGAAAGTATGGAATGGATAAAGTTGGAGAAGGACAGTATTTGTTTATTTTCCTGCTGCATTTTGATTCAGGACGAGCTCCTGATTTCATTTAAAAATGAGTATGCACTAGTTCTTGACAAACTCAAAACCAAAACCAGTGAAAAGGAAAGCTACGCATTTATAAATCTAAAGCGTGAAGCAGCCTAGCTAACAGAAATTTCAAAACCAATCACAAAAGTAGTCCTACAACAAACCCACAACTGCACATACAACCCTCACCCCCCAGCCCTGCCAAAGAAGCTGTTTGAAGTGCATTAGTTGTCACTTATTTTTAAAGCAACTAACTGGAATTAAGTTGATAAGGAGTCTTTTTGCAAAGTTCCTCATTTTCCAAGGAACTTGCTATATGAGGTTTATGAGAAATAGGAAACAAAATACAAGCTCATCCCTACGAACAGCAATCCCTCCCCCAGGTCCTGCAGGAGAATGGAAAAACCCACTGTGCACGATGGAAGAAGAGCATCTCCTCCTCTACAATGGGGCACCTGTATACACAGTGGAAAGAGCTCTCTGGAAAAGATATGAAAACACAGCTAGACAGTTAAGATGACAGGAGCAGCGAACTGCCAGAGCTGAAGTACTCAAGCTGTATACACCATCCTGTCTCAAAGAATGTCCATTATCAACTACTTGCACACGAGTTATCCTTTCTGTACACCTCACTCAGCCTGGGCAGACAAAATAAGCTATTAAGCCTTCATCTTTTAACCTTGATTTCTAATCAGCAAGTTTTCACACACCACTAGGATATCAATATTTAAGCTGTAACACTTCATGAAACACAGAATTCAATTTTATTTTTTTTAAAGCTTCACATACACCATTTCACAATATACAAACATACCTAATTCAGGCTGTGGTTATATGACAATATTTTAATGATACTCAAGGTGTTTTCTAGGACTTTGATCAAAAATAAGATTAGTCATCCTAATTCAACACATTCTGCTGTGAATTAGTCATGAACCTTTACCAGCTTTCAAGCATTTTGGGTACAGAAGGCAGCATATATCAGTATCACTTTCATCTCGAAAAGAAGGGGATCCCCTGCATATTAACCACCTTCACAGCTACTTAGTCGAGACTTCTCACTTGGTTCCCACAAGATTCTCTTTAGAGAAGATTTCTGAGCCACCAGATGATATTAGCTATTTCAGAGTCCAAAGAAAATTTAATTTCACCTTCTTCTTAACAACATTTTTGGGGTTGTATCAAGTCTGCTGTAGTAGATGCACAACCTCCAAGGAGAATTGCAATCAGCAGTACCGAGAAACTGTTTCACCAGCACAAGGACATTATGCACAAGCCCGGGAAAGAACATTTTGTATTACTGCACAGTCGCAATCTAGAGCTACTCTTGAAGTCAGAAGAATTCTAAGCTCAGTCATATTTGAGGCCTAAAGACTATGTGCCTACAGATAAAGGCGTGCTGAGTGATTTTCTGCCAATATAGATAACCACCTAATGGTTTGCATGAGTAGGGAACACAGAGCTACAGAACAGCTGTCATGTTGGAGAATGTTTTAAAGAACATTAAGCTGGCTTTCACCACCGACTTAAAACAGCTGCATTACACTGATCATATTCAGCTAAAAACGCCCAATCGGGAAAAAATTGCATGAGCCACAGTTTTAAATCCCTTTTAAAACAAGATCAGCACAAATTCAGCATTTATCACTCGTTTTTAACCTCTTGCATACTATTGTGCTATGGCAGACGAACTGCATCTACCTCAGCCTAAACGAGCTAGAACTACAGCTCTGAGCTAACCTGAATTGAATCCACAACGTAAGAGCTAGAATTAAACAATATTTTAGAGAACCTACCCACTGATTCGACTTACATCTTCTTAGAAGCAATATGTAAAGTAGCCTGAGGAACTGAAGAACACACAAAACTACTTAAGAGTGCAATTTATTTAAACATTAGATGATCAGAATGTTAATTTTTGTGCAAAGACTATTTTGCTAAACGGTATGCTGCTCATCGCTAGCACCTATGCAAATACCCAAGCTAACCAAATCTCTTCAGTGGTAACTTTGGAGTTAGTTTATGCACCCCTAGTTATGGGCAGAAAAAACACAGTACCTGACAGTTTTATCAATAACACCAGTCACTTCTGAGTTCAGGCTATACATACATGCCTGTCAATGTTCCCAACACACTGCAGAAAGTTGTAAACCCTATTCTCCTCTGCTACATTGGCTTCTGCTTCTAAGAAAGTGGCAATAAAAAAAAAAATCTCCCTATAGGACAGATGCGCTCACACTAACTACTAACTTAATTTCTTAATATACAGAATTCCCATGAAGTTCAAACTACTTACCTTCGCTTTCAGAGCTCTGCCCATGGCTTTTCTGTGCATGCCCATCTTTCCTACTCAATTCCCCCTTCCTCACATGTGTTCTGCTAATCCTACCTGTACGGCTGTTTCATCCCATCCAGCTTTATAGTTCTTTTCATATCACTCCTCACATATCTACCACACCTTATTGGAGAAGCAGGCACCTGTCCCTCCAAGTGCATATGTACTCTGGAGGCACCTGCACACTTTGATAAGCTTAAAGACACAGACTGGTTAAAAAAAAAAAAACAACAAAAAGAATCCACTGAGAAACTGTTACAGAGGTCGTATTTAGGGTCATTACTTCACTTCCTCTGGAGTCTCATGTTTTAAAATGTCTTAAATCCATAGTGTTTCTCTGTTCATTTAAAAAGAGGGGAATTATCTCAATATCTTCATAACACCCAGGAAATTCAGAGTCTGTGTTGGTACAGCTGTGGGTTGACACAGGAAGAAATCACAGGTTTTGGAAGGGCTATATAACCTGACAGTCTACAAACAAAAAAACCCTAAAAAAATTATTTTGCAGGATTCTGAGGAAGAGCAAATCTTGGCTGTTTGATTCCTTTCCAAATTAAATAAGGCAATACAGATAGCCTGCAAAGCAATAAAACAAAAACCTTCTTTTACAAAAGCTATCGATACAACATACAAAGAAGCACTGCAAAAAATAAAAGAATGAGGTAAACTCCTCTAAGAGCATACCAAGTCTGCCTTCACAGCATTTTGGAAACTGATGACAAAGACTGTCAAAACACCTCTTTGCTTAGCTTAGAGCTGGCTGAACTAATGCCGTTTGCTGAGACTTCCCTCCAGCACACGCCAGAAACGAAGCAATCCTGCAGCTAAACTGAGTCACCGATCAATCCCATCTCCACTCAGCAACTTCCCACTGCAAAACGCTGCATTATCTCAGCCCTCTCCTCCTTAAGACACTGACACTTCAGAAACCTGCATGTGTTTTAGTGTAGACCTGGTTACAAAATCTTTTTCATGCAAAAGACTATGTTGTATGAATATACAAAACTGTTGCAAGAATAAATGAAACAGCGTTTCACACAACAGATGTCACAGCAATTGTTAGGTGACTTAGCAACGATCGATCTGATAATACATATCAATGTTTCTCGAAGTTTTGGAAATGAGTTCCTATCTGCATCTCCACATACTTGCAGTTTTTTAAAAACAGATCCTGAAAAATACCAGAGTTGGCCATTTGGATGTCATTCTTCCAATACTGCACACAATACTTCAGAGAACACTGGACTATTTGCTCTAAATTTAAGCACGTGCCTCGGGTGCCTTAGGCTGCCTGCTGTCTCTCTCCATCCACTGACTACAAAATAAAGTCAGGTTCTTATATTAGAGTGTTCCGAGTCATACTCGCGTTAGACATTTAAAGCGGCCTACAGCAGACAGCTCCATAGTCTAAATGATTACTCTGCTTTCTTTTCTATTATTTTCCCCCCACTTTCTAGAAACTCCTCATTTTTAAATGCCTCATCTTGACAACAAAATAAACAACAGAGCATTTTATTACATTCTAATATAATAATGCAGTAGGCATACACGGAAATATAGTTAACCATTCAGTTTAAGGGTGGTTAAAGCCCTGCAATTCACTATCCCAACAGAGAGGAACACCAAAGTCCCAAATGAAAGTAGGTATCCTTTTACTGGGAAGCAAAATTTCTAAAGGGACAGAGTACAGAACAAGTCATTGCAGGAACAGCCTAAATACTATGCATCATCATTCACAGCTTAATAAAATTACATATAAATGCAAGGGGGGTTGTTTGTAGTTTTGTTGGTGTTTTTTTTTTTAATTCTGACATACTTTCCATATCACCAGTCTTTTTGAAGAAGCTATATCACTGAATCTTTTCTGAAACACGTTTTCAGAAGAAGAACATACAGAAAGCCATTAGCACAGACTGTAAAAAGACTCACATGCCACATGGCTGAAATTGTTTCCAATACAAAATTGTTTCATCTGGCCTGAACACAGTTGCACAATCTTTGAAAGTTTTGACACAGCAAAACAGGAAATTCATGATGCAAACTCTAGTTATTGGTTGTGAAAACAAACTCTGGAAGTATTACATGCACAATTGAGATTGTGGGGAGGGGGAAAACATAAGAGGAACGTAGACTGCAAAGGATCAACCTTAAAAATACAATGGACAAGGCACTAAGATTCATTTCCTATTACATCTGGGGAGTTACACAACTCCGTGGCACTTACAGGGGTATTTATCAGCTATGGCAGTGAGGCCCTTCCTTCAACAAACTAAACCCATCTGTTCTAAAAAACCTCTGCAAGTACATTGGTTAATCTTGCTACTAGAATTGACCAGCCTTTGTCTTTTATGAAATACAAGCATTTACATAGTTGAGGCACAGCACTTTTAAGAAATGCATGTTATTTAAGCTGAATTTATTAACAATTTTATAGCAGCAGGTTAAGAACAGCTGAGAACTTTCTTTAAAACTGCAGCACATTCAAAACAACTCCTTTCCTTTACTAGCAGAGTGCAGTATGCATCCCCTCATTATGATTTAACATAAATGATATTTTCTATATAAATTTGCACATTATGTTAATGAAAAAATATGCATGCCTGCTCAAATATAGCCACAGAGCAGCTGTGTAATCATTATGCACCTGTATCTGAAAATTCAGGTCACACCTGGACAGAGTCAAGGAATCACAGAATCATCACTGAACAGCAGGTTGGAAAGGACCTCACTGATCACCTGGTCCAACCTTTTTGGCAAAGGCACAGTCTAGACACTGAATAAAAGAACATGAAATAAAGCCCAGAATGTTTGTGTTGGAGACATTTCTTAGTAGAAGGACACAGTAGTTTGTGAACACTTCTATACAGGTCTACTGCATGACTGCTCAAGTCTAGATGTCAAACCAATTCAAATGCAACCTTGTCTTTAAGATTAAACAATGTATGCAAGCCAGTTAATTTCTGTTTAACAATCCAACATACTTCAGCAGAGAAACTACAAATTAAGGACGTACTGTATTTTGCACATGTAACCTGTCATATGTTTTGCTCCTACCAGGTAAACATTAAAAACTGAACTCTTATCTTCAAGCTCTCTGTATTTCTGCAGGACTTTACTCTCCCATGCAGCGCATACTGCAGTAATTCTGTCATTCTATAGCAATAAAAGAAGTTTTCCTGTGTTGATATACTACTGCCAAGAAAAAAGAAATACTTGTAAACCCACTGTTACAAGTCTGGGATGTAAAAAGAGCCCTGGTAGCCCTCCCTCTACTTTCCCTCCCTATCAACAGATTCCAGTTAAAATATAGTTGCCTCAAATACAATCTACACTTCAGGTCCAGAAGGAAACTGGGACGAGAACTGCCAGGCCCTTAGCTCTGCAAAGCCAGCTAAGGGGGACTTGCCAGCCTCCATCCCTCTCCACCCCCCACCTACTAAGTGCGAGAAGGCACCGTGAAATATGTCTATATGAGATCATTCGGGGGGGTGGGGGGGTGGGACATGATTATCTTCCCCTGCAAAAATGTTTTAGTGCCACCTGCCATGTGGTGCAATCCCCGACGCATTCCAAAGACAAGACTGCGGCTTCCCAGCAGTGCCGCTCTTAAACCGGGAGGAAAAACATTCCTTGCAGGAGACGGGTAAAAAGCTAGGGGAGAGGGGCACGGCCGGAGGACAAGCCAGCCCCGCTCTCCTCCCGCCGTGCCCGCCCCGCACGCATCCCACCGCGGGTCCCTGCACGCCGGGGCAGGTTTCCAGGCGGAGAGGGGGCCGAGGGGTGGGCAGCAACCTGACGTGACCCCCACCCTGCACCCACACACACCCCCGGTCCCCTGCCAGCACTCACCAGACGGAGCCATAGGCCCCGGAGCCGACCGGGGAGAGGTTCTGGTACCGCTCGGGCACCTCCCACACCGTCTTGTTCAGCTCCTGCCTGTAGAACTTGGGCCGCTCCTGAGACATCTCGGCTCCGGAGCCCGCCCCGCCCGGCCCGGCGGGAGGGGGAGGCTCTGCCCGCGGCTGCAGCAGCACCACCACCGCCGCCACCACCACCTCCAGCAGCAGCGGCTGCTTCTTCCTTCCTCCTCTCCCCGCCTCGCTTCTCCGGCGGGTGGGGGCGGCCCTGCAGCAGCAGCAGCAACGCCCTCCCCGCCGTCCCCTCACGCCGCCGACCGCCGGGGCCGCCGCCGCCGCTCGCGCGCGCCCCCTCAGGCGGGCGGCTCGCGCGTCCCGCTCCCGCCTTCCCCTCACCTCAGGGCAGGGGGCGGGGGGGGACGGGGGGGACGGGGACGGGGGCGCGGTGCCAGCGGCCCTGTCACCGCCTTCCCGCCTTGCTTCTCTCCCGCCTACCCCCTCCCCCGGCTCGCTGAGGGGCGGGATAGCCCCGGGAGGTGAGCTGAGGTGAAGCGAGGCGCGGCGGCGGTTCGCTCAGCCGGCAGCGAGCGGGTCGGCGTCGCGGTGAGGGGAGACACTGCCGCTGCAGGTAGGGCGGCTCAGAGCGACGCCCCTACCGCCTGCCCCGCCCCGAGCGGCGCAGCCCAGGCTGGGCCTGGCCGCAGCCCCGCACACGCACACGCACACGCACACACACACACACACCGCTCCGCCGCCACGGCTGAGCCCAATCGCCTGTCACGACAGCTCTCGCGAGAGCTGAGGCGCTCAGGGCAGAGATGACCCAATATGGAACCAGCGCGGCGGGCTCTCGCGAGAGCGGCGCCGCGGGGCGGGGCCCGGGGGAGGTTGGCGGGTGTTCCCGGGGCTGGGAGAAGGGGGGGGTGGCCCGGCGTGCACCTGCAGCGCTGCAAATACGCTAAAATTTGGGAATTGCTGCTGTTTTTTCGCCTTTTCGCGAGCCCTGCTTGGCTTTCCTGTGCGGCCCACCTTAGCGTGTGCTTTAGATAAATATTTTAAAAAGGGAAATAGATGAAAAAGCTTTTCTAAGGCAGCATTTCTGCAGGCCCAGGGTATCCTGTTAGGGTGAGTAGCAGCCCGCCATGGAGTACCTTAGGGTAACCGTAGCTCTAGTGCTTCTGAAGTCTTACAAGCCGGTATTAATTGCTCTTAGAAACTTCCTAAGGACACTTTGTTCCCTCCTAGGGGCTTCACGCCAGGAGTGATGAGGAGTGCTAAGCTCTCCCTGCCCAGATTTCCCATTGTCCTGATCTTCCTCTGTGTGTTTGGAGAATAAACTATTTCTTAATACTGTAATAGGCCTTGCAATATCAAAGATCGGTATGTGCTTGCTTTCAAGTACATGCCTAAGACTCAACGAAGGCATGACTTACTGTAACAAGCAGGTTAAGCACGTTTTGGAGTGGAGCCCGTGGTACCTTTACCACATAGTAAGTACAGAATGTCACAGCAAGTAAATAATGTTAAGGATTTGAGTTTAAGGCCACTTAGCTTTTGATCTTAAGCTTGAGGAAGATGCGTCTCGTTAGCAGTGCTGTGCAAGACAGGCACATTTTGAATGGGGTATGGAAGCCTGCCTTTAAAACATTTGGCTTCCCATGTAAAAGCCTTTTTCTTTCCCTGCACAGAGTGGGACCCTGCGCTCTGCTGCTGTGAGTCATCGCTGAAGTCTAAATGCGAACAGCTGAAAGTTACCACTGCTTGCACCTAAAAAGCACACACTTCTGGCATGCTGGGGGTTTTGTTGCCTTGAATTTGCAAACTCTAGCTTCACGTTAGTTTTGCTTGTTGTATTACCTTGCCTTGAGAAGAGCTGATTGTGCTCAAAGATGTCAGAAACGGCTAAGGCTTCAAAAGCTCGTACTGGGTGTGAGAAGCTAATGAACAAAATTACTCTTGAACTCACCTGTGGAAGACATTGATTTCTCTCTTCTGTCAGAGAGAGAAACTATGCCCTAGGGATGGAGTGTGTTTGAAACTTGCCTACTGTTACCTCTCTTTGTGATTTAGAACGACCGGGGCATGTGTATGTGTTTGTAGATATGTCTCACAAAACAGTAAGTACTGTGCTGGAGTCCCTGTTGCTGTATTAGCAATAGCAGATCTCAGTGATGCAAAGCACCAGACCTGTACAAACTGATCCTGGTGGTTCAGGAAATGAAATACGAGGAGAAAATGTAAATCCCAATGAATTTTTTTGCAGGTTTTGAGACTTTAAACTTGGATTCAGGATAGATTCACAGCTGCTCACTCACAGCCTTTTTATATTTCCTCTTTTCTTTCTTTGTTCTGCCCATAGCACAAAATTTGTTCCTACATGTCACCACCCTTCTTACATGTACTTTCACTTGGTAGCTCTGGATTTGAATTTTTTTTTTTCTGCCTCAGCTGTTGGTATGACAACTTTGTCACTGGACCTTGACTTACACAGTATTAACTCTCGGAGCTCACATCTTACCTACTCTGAGTGACAGTGACTGAATTCAGATTTCCTTCATGATATTAAAATTCTGAGGAATGTCACTCAGAGATCTTTGGGATTTAAAAACCTGAGTGGTATTAGATACTGATTTTATACAGCAAGCTCTGGCATTTGCAGAGCCTCAGAGTTAGCTGTTCTCTAAGTCTTTTTCCTCCAGGATTGGAAACAAAGAGAATTCAAAATTTTTCCTCAGCTGTGGTAGGTTTATGGAGAAGGACTGTATTTGGTTCCCTAAACATGGGCCTGCTTTTGGGATCACAAAATGGAGGGGATGCACACTGGTCTTTCCTACAGGGTAGGGACAAGGCAAGTTCCAGGAGGACCTGGTGTTCCTGCAACTCATTTGGCAATTGATTTGTTTGCTTTCAATAGCAGCACATCTTTCGTGGATTTCGGTCTCCAGAGGCTTGCTTATCCCTGCTGTAACTATGGGCTTCACAGGAGTTATGTTGGGATGGACTGATCACGTGTCATACTTTTTGGTTTGGTTTTAGTAGGTATTTCAGTCAGTGACTGCTTCTCTCTTGCAGTCTCGCTGCCAAGAAAGAGAGTGTTCACTGTGGTCTCCCACATTTGCTGTTTCTCTGGTTTTAACTGACTGTTCAGAAGGAAAATATGGTGCTTGACAACAATACTGTTGGTACTTACAGGCAACCAAGCAGATTTCAGGGTCCAAAGAGAAATGCAGAGGAGCACTTCCAGGCATACTTTGAAAGAGAACCGTCCTCCACCTTGGGTGGAGTGCTACAAATCCTTCAGGAGAGCAGACAACTACAATGCAGGTGAGTTCTATGCCAGGAATTTATCAGGTGCAAAGGAACTAAGGAGGCTCTTCAAGCCCAAGTGTAAAAAAAGTTAGTACCACAGCTGGTAATTAAAATGCTGAACTGCACTCATTGATAACCAAAGCAGAACACTCAGTTACAGCAGCTTGCAGCTGAAACGTGCAAGATCACTTTAGCGCTGATCTTTACCCAAGTTGCTATTTGCTATCTGCGAAAGTGTCTGTTCACTTTAGGACTGTGATAGTATGAGGGATACATGCACCGTAAAGAGAAAGTGCCAATAGTTGTAGTTCCCTCCGGTGCTTCCCTCATCCTAGCTGTCAGACACAGGCTCTCATTTGCTTTTTTCTTATTTGTGTATTTTGATACTTTTATTTCATAAATTTCAGGAGCCTTTTCCTGTTCCCTCTTAGCTGAAGACATGGAAAGTTGGATAATGGTACGACTGGGATTGACTGAACTGCTCTGGCATTATTTTGGAGCTATGGTCCTGTGTTCTTTGGGAAGAACGGGTGAGGCTAGGGTACTGATAAAGCATTACTGCTTCCACAGCCTCATTTTCCCATCTGCCAAAATTCTCTTTTGGGTATTATACAAGGAGCAGAAGCATCTCTTCTGCCAAAGGAGCCCTGCAGGCTCACTAGAAGGCGGTCTTTGTTGGCAGCATAGGAGAATTCCTGATGCTCTTCCAGCAAGGCAAATATAATAAAAAATAGGGAGCCTGTTCATCAGCTTCCCTGTTAGTTTTGTTTGACTATGAATATCTCGGTTTTCTTTCTCAATCTTTTTTTGGATTCAGAGTGGACTGTCAGCTGTTATGGCTGTGTAGACTCTATTATAAAGTCCTCCTAAGAAAGTAAATACAAAATCTCTGAATCATCAGTTATATGGGCTTTGTTTCAGCATGTGTGCTGAACATCTACTGAAACTTAAACTGTTGTTTTGAGACCATGGTAGGACTTGAGACTCAAGTCTAGCTATGGGTGAGGTTCCGTAAGGTGTGGTGAGCTAATCTAGCAGCTTGTTGCTGCCAGAAGGGACAGGACCACACAGGGAAAGGGAAGTAGGGGAGCCAGACCTCTCTCATTCTGTGTAACTAGCTCTTACATCAGCTCAGCTGTTTGTGGGACTGCAGCTAAAACGATGGGTCACGTCTGACTTAACACTGCTGTAAAGTAATTTCCTGCTGATAAGTGAAGGCAAGTGGAGCCATAGTTTGAGTTGCTATTGTGTTTTCTCGTTTTCATTCACCATGAAGACTTATCATCAAGATTAATCTCTGTAATAGTGAGATCCTTTAGATTGTGCAATAGCCTTCTGTTCTAGCGCTGTCTTTTTTATATATTAAAAAAAAAATAATGTAAGAAGGAGATTGGATGACGTTCTGGAGTCAGAGAAACAAAATTACTTGATGGAAAAGGGTGAATTGTGTATAATTATGACATGTGATCTACAGCTAACAGTCTGTCTGTCCAGACACACCTGATGCAATAAAATAAATCTTGCCCAGAGATCAAAGGGAAAATTTTGCTCTAAAGTCATAGCTAATGTTATTGAAAACTTTATCATTGCACTTGATGCTTAATAAGAAAATCTCCGTGTTCCCTCCCCCAGCTCATCATTTAAGAATCATGTCTGCCTTGCTTCCTCATACTCTTTTTTTTTTTTTTTCCCCTGTTTCTTTTCCACTTCCGTATCTCATGTGTTTTCTCTGTTCTCCATTTTGTATCCACTTGTCAGCCCAGGGATTTAGCTCTATAGTGTTAACTGGGGTCAGTCCCCACAGCCACTGTTCAAGGCTGCCAGAAGCCTTGGGCAGACACTACATCACTTACATCTGGTTTGTAAGCAGAAAATCACCAACGTTGCCAGGGGATTAAAAAGGGGAAGAAGGAGCCACAGGACTGTGGGGTTAGTTGGAGTTTACCTACTGGAAATTCTGATTCAAAAACATACATGCAAAATAAATCATCTAGGTCCAGTCCTGCTTGCATCTCCTTGTTAAATAATGTAATACAGGAAATTTTGGCTGTGTTTTGGAGGTAGGACAGGTTTGTCTTTTTTTGCCCCCCAGATCTAGTGTTTGCATGGTTTTTTTTCTAGATCAGAACAGGAGGAATCAAAATACCATCTCCTATTTTTCTGTGGTGTTAATGAGGTCAAGTAATTGATGCATTCAGCGCTCTGGGCTCCTGTGCTGACAGACTAGCACATGAATGGCACACAGAGTATTTGCGATTCAGCTGAATGGAATGTAAAGGGAGGGGGGTGCCTATGTAGGATTCATGTTATGTGCCAGCTGGATCTGCGGAAGGCTAATGCCTGTGCGGGCTCACGGTATATGGTGTATGGTGCCTGCAGAGAGCTAACCGTAGCAGTATGGCTCCTGTGCCTGCAGAGCATCAGGCCGTGTGAAAGTGCTGCAGGGAGAAGTGCTTTACAGATTGTAAAAGGCATTGCATATAGCTTAGTTTATCTGATTCTTTTCAGCTTCTCCTGGGGAAGGTGCAGAAAGATCACACTCAAAATGTTCCCTGTCCTGAACTGGCTGTTTTCATATCAGTTCAGAGAATGGATCTTGAGGGATCTACATGCAGGCCTAAGTTCTGGGATGTTTCAGATTCCTCAGGGTAGGCAGAGAGAAAAGAAAAAACCTTCTAGCTTCCTTTGTCTATCATGCGTTTCATAATCTGTCTCCTCTGTGTGTTTCTGTTCTTTCTAATGTTATCAGGTTATGTGGGAACTTGAACTTTGGAAGTTCCTTAAATCATTAATCTATTTATTTGCATATTTGCAGGAGAACTTCTTTTCTGTAATCAGATGTCACATGGTGTAATTTCAAGGACAGGACACTACTCAAAATATAAACTAATAGCAGCATTTTCCTATATTGCAAACAGAATAACTCAGCCTTTAAAATCCACCTTACAAAACCAGGTCTCTTAGATACTCACCTGCATAGCCACCCCACTAATAGATGGCCTGCAGGAAGAGTTGTTCTGCTTCTTTGTCTAATTTCTAGTTAGCTAGGGCTCGTGTGGTAAAACAACATTGGCTTTTGTCACTAACTGGCCTGTCTTTATCAGGTCCTGAACAACTGGGTTTTTCATAAAGGTGGTCAGGTTTTCATCAGCAAAATTTTACTTAAAAATAGTAACCAAAGACAGAGAGCCTTCCTAATTTGCTTGATTTTAGCAATAGATTTTTTGCTTTTCAGGGCTTTTAGGAATTTGGCTGACCAGGTTGCCTCTGCCAAATACCAATGGCTTTCTTTCTGCTGTCTGCTGCTCGATGATACATGTTATATTCGGGACTTCACATCATATCTCAATTAGTGAGGTTTATTTTGTACTGTGAAATGTTTCTGCAGAACTTAGAGATTATGTTCAGTGCTGCTTCAAAAAACTGGCACGATGTCCTATCTAACAGGTGGATGTTACTTAGGTGAGAATCCAGACCCCTGGATTCCCAGTTCATTGTTGTTCCACTGCTGCAGCTGACCTGTGGTGAGAATTTCACCAAGTCGGTCAAGTTGCAGCTGCGAGGTGCTTTGTACCCCCGTGATGTGAGCTGACCGAGCTCCTGTATCATCACGGACACCAGTGCAAAGGTGATGGCTGGAGTGTCATGGAGAGTCCTGTGTCTCCTACATGGAGGACCAGTGCAAGCTGCTTCACATTTACCCCTAGGATGTTACTGTGAATCGTGATTTGGCTTCTGGTGTTCCCCATGGTTTTCTATATGCAGTTTCTTGCCATGACTGAACTGTTGATGGGTTTACATTCTTAATTTGTTAAGAAGCTACCTTATTAAAATGCTATTTACATGTGAGAAGGGCCTTCACGTTATCATAATAAGTGGGTATGTGGGGCTCTGGCCTCTTACGTAACTTGGCAGTTCCTTCTCTGACTGACTTCATTTTTCAGCCTCTCTGGCAGCTTATTGTCATGCATCCATTTTCTGTGCTTTACATTAAAATCTTTGTGCATGTGACAAACTGAAGACTTCGCTCATAAAATAGGGATCTGAAAATTTCAGGCAGGACTTTGAAAACTTTAGGTACTTACTCAGAAACAGTGAAAATGAATTATATATGTGGATTATATATATGAATGACAATAGACTGTCTCATACTGCAGACTGATGGGGAGGGGAGAGATAGATGTGTGGTTCTAAGGTAAGTCTTTGTTGCAACACCTCAGGCAGTTCTATTTTCTGTTCTCTGTTCTGTTGGTTCCAGGGTCATTCAGCATCCTAAATATGGTGCTGACAAGCATTCTGAAGTCTCATAATTTCAAACAAACATTGTCCTCTAACAGTTCACTGAACAACTTCTCAGACCCGACATTTATGAAAGATTACATGGAGGCCTTCACACTTACTGCATCAGTAACATTTTTGACTGGCATCATTCAGGTAGAAGAAGAATCTATTTTATATCCTCATATATATATGATATATAATGATACATCTTAATGATGTATCCTTATGTGCATTCTTCACACAAATGTAAGGACTGGAACTGCTTGCATATTCTTAGAACAAATACTAAGCTCAGCCCATTTGAATACATATGTTGTGCAAAGTGGAACATGAAGGTCTGTCTCTTCCTGTCATGCTGTCTGAAAAAGATACGATAGGTTAAGATTAATGTGTTCGTGATTAATGTAAAAAGTAAATGGTTATCTGTTATGCTGACCAGTTCTGCATTATGTGGACCCTTAGGTAGTCCTGCATAACTGCACACACTTGATGTAAACTGCTATTTTGGTTTGGCAGTGTCTGACTTTATTGTGCATAATGCAAATAGCATGTTCAAATAGCTATCCATCATGTATGGCAAGGAAGAGTCATGCTCTTCAAATATGAAAACAAGAAGGACAGGTTTAGATAATTATATCGCATCTCACTTCTCATTTGTTCCATACAGTTGCTGCTAGGCTGCTTTTGCCTGGGGTTTGTAACAACAGATGTGCCGAAGACTCAGTGATGCTTACCTCACTGCAGCAGCGCTGCATGTCATTGTGTCACAGTTTACCTTTATTTTTGACATCATGCTTGACTTCCCTAAGAGGCCCCTGGAGATTTTCTATGTGACTCAATCCATTATTAGTCGAAGAAATACATGCTTCTTGGAAGGGAAAGAAAAGAACACCTTCAGAAATTGAAGGCAATTTCAATCTAAGTCAGTTGCTAAGGGATATTTGTGCAAGTCTCAGCTGTGGTTTACTTCACCTTCCTGTTGCCTTGAACAGTGTTTGGAGCTTATTGTGTTACATGCAAGAAGAAAAGTCTGTGCATATTTTTAATTACTTATGTAGCTCTATTATATATTTTCAGCATGTCTGTAATTGTAGTAAAGCAAAGGAAGGAGAAATAGGTACTTTTTTTCCTCAATAGGTCGTCATGGGCAAGCTGTTGGGCACACTGTATCTTTGTCATATCTGTCAAAGAGGCAGCAGACTCCAAGCTAAAGACAAGTTAAAGCTAATTCATCCTGATTTACTTTAATAATGTCAACCAGGCAACTTCAGAGAAAAGTAGTGTAAAAGAGAGAAGAAGGATGGTACTAGGTCTGAGCTGTTTGTGGCAGTGTTTTCTCTGCAGATACCAATAGAAAAGTTAGGGTTTTTAAATATTGTTTTGCATCATTGTTCTTCTAACTGAAGATACCACCATAGCAGAAAGGGTGAGTTGCAAATGTCAGGGCAACCTATGTCAGTCTCCTGGAATATAAAAATAGTTGTATCTGACTCTGATCCTGTCTATGATGATTCTTTTTCAGAATCTATTTCATTGCATCCTGGCTCTCCCAAAGGCTAATGCAACCAGCATACTGCTATTTTTGCTCAGCGTGGCCACACTACAACTCAGTACATCTATCGTGATAACTTATAAACATATTCCTATTGCATTTCCTATGGAACTTCTCTTGGTAAGTGATCTTCAAAATGCCATTGTGATAACTGAAGTAACAGAGAGTATAATATACTTTATTTCAAAAAACATTTCACATATTACTTCAAAATGCTGTTACTTTCACACACTGAATCTGTGCTTAAGTCCTTTAAATACTCCTGCAAGATTAACTGTCTTTAGATGGACTGTGTACAGTTTCAGGAGCAAATGCTGTATAATCTCTGGTATTGCTTCTTGTTTTCTTTCCCAGATTATCAGAGTCACCATTATTTCTAACCGCATTCATCTGCATGCTGAATCTAGTAGTGCTGTGATCAGTATGATTCCTCAGAGGTTAGTTATCTATGCTGTTTACCAAGTCATACTTTTGAGGTACGAAAGAGATGCTTCAGCCTGTTCTTGAAATCTGACATGGGCTGGCTTTTACTGGGAAGCACAGCTAGAGGAGTAAGTGTTCAAGAATTTAAATTGCATCTGTCCAAGCACATGCAGTTTTCTGTATTAGATTCAGGTTTCATTAGTACACAAGAAAAAGGAATTTGGGAATTTGCTTTTTTATTGTCAGGTGGATGTCTTACAGATTGAGAGCATCTCCTGTGGGGTGCTGGATGCCTCTGGTGACAGTCCTGGGCTTGAAGTTAATGTGGAGAGAGCTCAGAACGGGTCTAAACTTATCTGTTCTCTGATCCTGTAGGTTTCTGCCTCCTACACCACCAGATTTATCAAACCTGAGCAAGCTCATACTGCATGCCTTCTCCCTTGCTATTGTAAGCTATTTCCTTCTTGTTTTTGTTGGGGAGAAGTACGCTTCACTTCACAACTACAATATTGCCAGCAATCAGGTAAGAACAAAACTACCGTACTTCCTAGGCCAAGAAGCAAGCTGAACTCAACTTGCAACGCCACTAACTATCTGACAGTGGTAGAAATGTAAGGATGGAGTGAATGTGCCAGATGATGGTTTTGTAGCAACTTGTTATCCTTCCCTATGGAAAGTGGATGTTTTAAGCCAATAATGTGAAGACCAAAACATGGCCACCTTTAGCCAAGAGGCCTTTTTATGTTCCCAGTGATTGGGGTGAACCTCACACACACATAGTGCTGCGGCCGATCGTTGAGGACCATTGCTGCCATGAATCCATGAGACTACAGAAGCATGATAAATTAATAGCTGAAATTGTATATGGCCAGAGCAGCCGTAGTTCTTCTCTATATGTGGCTACTATCCCGCTGTATGGATTCTCTGCCCAGAGTGATTCCTCTGAGAGGCTTTCAAGCTAAAACTGTTTAATTCCCTGTGTGATAGACTTAGTAAGCATTAGGTGTTTTGCACTGCTCCATGTTTAGCTTGTTGTGATGGCTTTGGATCTTTACTGGAATGGAACTAAGCCACTAAGGAAGCTGCCCTGACTTCTTGAAGCCTCTGGGGATAAATACGAAGGGAATGTCTTTTCCACTCAGCTTTTGTCCAGGTCTACTATGCTACACACTGAGATTTGCCACATGTTAGCTTGAAGGTCAGTGCTTCATAGCTTTGGGGTTCTAAGTGGATTTCTTTGAAAGAAGGGACTGAGTTTTTGGGTCCATGAGATCCTCAGCTGTGAAAATTGTATGCCTTTTAAGAGAGCTCATTTAACCATGGGGCACCTTGCTTTCGAGAAGGTTTCCTGAGCTTAGCGACACAGATGAGCAACCAGCAAGTGTGAACAAAAGGAAGGGAATTCCTGATAAACTATTTCTATGAAGGCAAGTAATTCGTTTGGGGTTTTCTCAGCTTCCTTCTGTTTCTGTTTTACAGGAGCTAATAGCTGTGGGGCTATGCAATATTTGCAGCTCATTTTTCAAAAGCTTTGTTGTCAGCTGTGCTATTTCTGAAACCATCATTCGAGAGAAGACGGGTGGAAGAACACAGGTGAGCTGGGCTGGATTGGTTTAAACTTCCAAATCTTCATCTGAAATCACTGTATGCCGAGTATAGGCTGACATTTAATCTAAACAATTTGTGAGAGATAAAAGTTACCCATCTTGCAACGTGAATTCAGATACCCTCTCTGTGTTGTTATATTATGTACTATATTTACATGATATTTACAGCACATGATGTGCCATGAAGGAAGCTGAGGTCCTGTGGGGAGAATAGGGTATGTTCATGCAGTTTAAAACTGTATTTTAGTGAATATACCCAAAAAGCCAAATGGAAGATTGTTCATGCACCCTTCATTCTGCCACTTCTTGCTAACTCTTGAGTACTTAGTGATCTTTTGGGTTTTTAGGGGGAGAGTCTAATATGTAATAATGTTTTTATCATGCCTCTTAACTGAATGTCTGTACATGCTTCACTGCAGCATAGAAATAATTCTATTTAATACAGAGTTGATTCCAAAGTCTGACTTGCAAGAGAAGTATCTTATTACTCAGGAGAAATTTTCAAACCAAAATCCTGCATTGCATTGTTCTGTTGTGCCTAAGAATAGTCTGTTAAGGCCAAATTTATATTTACAGAAAACTCTTTCAGCTTGAGTATTCTAGAACTTGCACCATGCATTGCAGCATACCTGTGGCCTCTGTTAATTGTCTGCTGGTTATTTCTCCCAGGCAGTGGTGGTTCGTGGGCCATGCCTACTGGTTTAGAGCAGACAAGTAAGTAAATGGCTCTGTCAGGCCTCTAATAAAGTGTTCCTGTTCAGTTAGCAGCAGTGATTGGAGCATCTATGATGCTGGTTGTTGCACTGAAACTAGGACACTTTTTCCAGATGATGCCTAATGTAAGTGACCCTGAAATAGTTATGGCAGCAACCTACTTGCTTCCTAAAGATAAAATGAAAATAGAGTTTCTAAGCATAATGTGAAGACTTTTCTGGTATAGTTAAGGATTATATCATGCTCTAGAGTTAATTGTTTTCAGAGATGCACCAAACCAAAACAAGTACTTTAAACTCTCCTAAATTTCAGCAGGATAACATATTAGCTAACGAATATTGCATCTCTCTCCAATCTCCCACTGATCAGTACAAGCTAAAATTCATTGGCTAAAACTGGATTGAAATTTCACTGCCAGCCTCTGTAATTTAAACATTGTATTTCAGTTTTGGTTTCACACCTTCCAAGCTTTTGCACACTTCTATAAAAAAATTCATGAGTTTCTCTCTTGCATCAGTAGAAGTAGCTCCAAGTCAGGTGATTCAAAATCTTTAAAGTAAAAAAAATCTTCCAAATAGAAACTTGGGTTTAGTTTCTGTGATTCTAGCTTGGTCTTTGAGGTTTATTTTAAAGCCATATGGACTCCTAAACTTCCTTCTGTGGATTTTGCATTGCCAGTACAAGAAATATAAACATTTTGTTATTATAGATTATTCAGAGTACTCAGTTTTCTGCTTTTCCCTTAAATTTTTATCTAGACTTTCCTTTTTTTTTCCCTGTTTTTCTTAGGGAATCACTGACAGAGCATTACTTCCTGATTTTTTTCCTGGCCTCTTTGTACAATGGGAGAATTAATCCCTTTCCCAAAACTAGCTGACAAAAGAGAATTTAACTATCTACTTCCCTTTGGTCTCCTTTTCTTTGCCAAAAGGCTGTTTCAACAAATGGTGTCAAACAACTTCCTAAATCTGGCAATGAACTATGCATGCTAATTGAAACCATTCTTTGAAACAGCAACTCATAATTCTGTAGATAGTGTTGGCCTTTCTCGTAGTGCTGCCGGAGGCATGGGGATTCACTAAAGAACACTGTAATGGAAACTACACATAGCATTTCAAGAGGAAGTCCAGTTGTATTGGCAGAAGCGATTGTGAAATCAAACAAGAAGTTATATCCTAGTTTCATGCTCATTTACAGTTCAGAGAACTGTTATACGTATCTATACAAACCATGGAAATAAAGCTATTACAAGGTTTTAATTTCAAGCAGTTTGTTTTTCATGGATGTCTGTTCCTTGGCATGTTTGTGGTTGCAAGCAAAAATTAACCAGATAATAATAGATGCTATTTTTCTGATTTGTACAGGGTATACTAGCTGCTATTGTGGTATTTAACATGCTTCCTTTTCTTGAAAAATTTCAGGACATCCCCATCCTGTGGAGATGGGATAAGTATCATTTTGTAAGTGACAAAAAAAGCCACCTAGGATTTAGAATGTGTTTTAAAGGGAGAAATGGATGTTTTGGGAGGGCAGGGCAAAGCAGGGAAATACAGGGGAAACTGAATATTGTTGTTGCTTCTCAGATTCCCAAAGAAGGAAATTGTCTAGCTGCCATCCAGGGCCACATTCTCATGTCAACTCTTATGCAGGATTTCTCATAAAGAGAAGGAGCCCAATGTGATGTGTTTTTTCCTGATAATTGAAGCTCTGTTAAAAACTCTGGAGATTTGAACAGTGATTTGTGATTGTTCTTTGCAACTGCTTCCAGGACTGGGTTAGTCTAGGTATACCAACAAAGCTTTTCACATGCTACCATTTCTAGTCTTTTCTATTGTCTGCAATTTGCAAATGCTGGGGCTGAGTTGGAGGTCATTTAGCATCTTTTTACTGCTCATGTTCTGTCTCTTGTTCAAAGGTTATTTGGCTTGTAACTTTTGCTGCAGTGGTTTGTTTTGGTCTTGATGTCGGTTTAGTGATCGCCATGGGATTTACCTTCTTCATAATCACCATTAGATCACACAGGTACTTGTAACTTTTAAAACAAAATACTAGTTTTTCTTAGAGTTGATATTTTAGAGATAGTTATACACTTGACAGTGAAAAGGCTGTTTCATGTTTGTCAACACTTCAGTCAGGTTATTCTGGAGCTTCCCTAATGCTATCCCAAACCAGTAATCTGAGTTTATGGGCTCTGGATTGATCCCTTCTGCTGTTGAGGACTGCTTATTGTGGTGTAGGCATCAGCCAGGAGAGACGATCTGTATAAACACTGCTTTAGGGATAAAATGAGATGTTGTGCCTTAATTTCAAATACATTCCTCAGTCTTCACTGCCATTTACCAAGTTGCTTTATCTTTTCCATAAACTCGGTTTGTGATAGGGGAGGGAGGTTACATCAGGCACACATTACTCAGTTTATTAGCTCCTAATCCAAACAGGAAAATAATTCATAAATCCAAGCCACACCTCCTGAGATTTACCATGATAGGGAGGTGTTTGTCTGAGTAGATCGAAGCCTCTAGAATAACATGGACAGAGATCGGAAGTAACAGCTGCTGCAGATATTCAGCTGCTTGTGGTCTGATCCAGAGTGGCTCTGAAGGAATACCTTCAGGAAGAGTTTCAGTTGATGTCTGAAACTCTGCTGTTATGCTCTTGGGTTTACCTTGGGGTTCAATCAGCTTTGTGAAAGGGCATTTCTGCAGCTGCTGTTCTGTTAAGTATCCCTGATGTCCATACTACTTTCAGGATATATAACCACTTGTCATTCTACCAGTGAAAGCATTATGCCAACAACACTCAAAAAAGCATGGGGAGTTATCTGCAAACCGATTGCTTTGAATAGAGTGTGTTTGACAAGTTTTCCATACATCAGAGTCCACTGCCTTCCAGTTCAGCAACCAGCCAGCCACATATTTGTTACACCCATGCCCTGAACTGACCAGAACCTGCCCCAAAACAATGCAGAAAAGCATGGTACCCCAACCAGGATATTCTCCTTCGAGGCAAACCCCTGCATTAATGCTGCTAGACGACCTCTGGATCAAACCTAGCCTGTGTGCAGCCAGCTCTAAGCACAAGTTACAGCTGCTTCAACCTGTCTGTGTGGATGTATCTTTGAGGGCAGTGGGGAGACAGAGAGGGAACACGCTTTCTAGCATAATAACAATAATCCAAGTGTTCCAGCGCTAGAAATGAAACATCATACATTCTTGAGGACACCAGTGTAGCTGGGGGCTGTGCTTGTGTACTGCTCCCCTACTCAAAGAACCCTAATTATGAGTGAATAACTTTTTGTACTCATACTCTCTAAGTTACAGTTGGTGTATCCAGTGATGAGGAGAGAAATACGGAGATCTAGCTTTTGGGAACAGATGGGTTTTCTCTGTTCTCTGTGAAAACCTAATAAACATCTTGTTTCAGAAGGAAGATGATGGTGCTGGGACAGATTCCAAACATGAATATTTATAGAAGTTTATCCGTCTACAGAGCCGTAAGAGGAAACAAAAAACCAAATGTTCAATCTCTCTGTGTAATCCAGCTTCTTCCCTTAAATGCCTGGGAGGTGACCATTCAGACTCAGTCCATTTGATTCAAAACTTAGAAAACTGAAGAATGCTGAAGTGTCTGTAGTGTGAAGGGATTCAGACACCTAGCTTGGCCTGCTTGGGCCCCATGAAGCTCCGTGGGTTGGTCTGTGCTGTCCCCATGGTAGAAGCTGCGCTGCTGTCACTTCCACAGCTCTTTGGCATTTTTTGCTGACCTGCTTTTCTTAGTCTGGTTTTGTCCACTCTGCCTGTGTTTTCACAGTAACAGCTGTGCACGTGCTAGACTGACTCACAGGTTTTCCCGGTGATGGGGAAATAGGTAGGGCACGGGCCTTTTGAACACATTATTTTCAAGACTGCACCATACAGAGTTAAGCAATATAGAAGTAGGGAGCTTTGCCACATGGGTACATTCCCAAAGCTATGCTGATGGATTTGCAAAAATCAGAATAATTTAAGGGCATTACTAAGACAAAGGTATATTGTACGTTTTCTGTAATGAGCATTACAAATAATTTGGCTTGGTTTATATTAAAGCAGCCAACTGTCATCTGTGATAGATCTGCTGGAGGTATGTTTTTAATTGCAAGAGAAGCAGATTAGTTTATGGCAATTAGGTCCATGTTGCCAGTGCCACGGCCAGTGTGTAGTGTAGCCAACAACGTCACCACACAAAACTGTCCTGAGGGTAGGACCTTGCAGACTGCAACACAGGCAGGAGGGGGAAAAATAGCTTCTGCCAGGTACAACCCTCACAGATAACAACTTCTGTGTTACAGGTAAGGCAGATTGAAGGTATCAAAATCTTCCAATGTTGTTCTTCCATCTCTTTCGCAAACATGAATCACTTCAAAACCTATTTGTTACACAAGGTAAATGCCAGTTTTTCAGTCAGTGGAAGTTTCTAAGAGCCTGCCTTAGGGAGATAAAAACTCTAATAAAACTGCCTTTATTTTTTAGACGGACATGAAAGCAGTGCCTCTAGATGAAAGTGAAGGGAGGGCTGGAGTGGAAAGAAAAGACCTTAAATGCTCTTGCGTCTGTCATCCAGTTCTACCACCACCTAGGATCAGCTTTAAAAGTGTGTTTACCTAGTCTGTTTGATTGAGATGCCTCGTTTTATGTTACTGAGGACAATGTTCTTAACTTGCCAGTACTGAAAAAGCTGTAAATGTTTATATAAAGCATATGTGTATTTGCTGTATGAAAATAGGCAAACATTACCACTGTATTTCTTTACACATACTTTATGTGATAGAGCAATAGTAGCTCAGCTGGCTGGCTGAATTAACTGGCAGTTGAAGTATTCATCATATCCTCTCCTCAGCTGAAAGAATTAATTTTGTCAGGTTCTTCAGTGAGGATTTTCTCCTTTTTCCCATAGAACTGAGAGAGTTCCCTTGCTTATAAGGAATTTGTTCCACTGCCAATACTGCCAAGCGCAAGTGCAAAGTACCTCAAAGGCAGCTACAATTATCATGAGAGCATTTCTCATCTTTACTATAACTGGCCACTGTGCCTCTTCTAGAGTCACTTGTATCCCTCTTTATCTGAATTTGCTGAATTGTCTTAGACAATGGACTGTCTTCAGAAGATATTTTTCAAGCAGTTATATGTGATTTGTAAAAGCCATTGTATGAGAAATGGGTTGAAAGACAGTGGTTTGGGAAACATAAGTGGCACCAAGGTGCTTAGGAAGTGGAAGTGATAGGTAATTTAACATCATCTTCTGAAGTACAAAAATGCAGAGAGTGAATTTTCCTTTCTTGTGTTATAAAAAGGAAAAAAACACATTTGGAACTATGAAGAGAGAGAAAATGTGACCAGCTGCCATACAAGAAAGTAGATGAATCAAAGGCCTGCAGAACTCAGCCAGTAAGGGTCAGCTTACCGTTGCTCAGAAATGCAATGGCCATGAACAGTCTTTTTCTTTTTTGTTCCTGAAAGGTGGAAGTAGCAAGTCCGAGTCCGGTATCACAGGCCATTTCAAAGTGTGGAAGAGTAAGGTACCACTGTACTGTTTGGTGGCTGAAAACACTCTGCTAACCACATCTGAGGCTTGCCTAAGTCACCTGCTACTTTGCATGCTCTTGTGGCTTTGTCCTATGTTTAGTGTTAGCTCAGTTGTGTTTTTTTACCATGAGAGAAGGAAATATCATATTATTTACAGTGCTGTCTTACTTGCAGCAAAAAGTTTTCCACCTCCTGGACCTGTTCTTCCAATCACTTTTCCACCTCCTGGACCTGTTCTTCCAATCACTGGTATACTCTCCCATTTTCCATCTTAGATACCATGTAGAGAGAAGCTGGTGAAGCGACGTCACGCAGACAGCAATTCCTCTTCAGTTAATCTGGTACATTGGTCAAAGTATGGAGACAAACTCAGCTCTAGGACACTGTTGATGGGAGCAGCCAATGCACAGTGTACGTCCCCAGGCTGTAACAGGACACTTAGGACTGAAAAGAACGAGGATGAAAGGCGAAGAGGCGGCCGTTCACCAGGCTCTGCAACAGATAATTCCTCAGTACAGTTACATCAGGCAGAACAGCCAAGGCATTTGCCGTGCCCAGTTCACACCATTATTTTAGACTTCAGCATGGTGCAGTTTGTGGATTTGATAGGTTCCGAGTTACTGCAACAGGTAAGCAACCTAAGAGCACGTAAATGTGAAACCTGGTCTACCTGATGTCTTAGCTTCCCTGTTAGCCTAAAATGTCCTGCTATATAACAGTCTGCACACCTTCCAGGTGACCTTTAAGGGTGCAAGATTTAGCTATCGCGTTTCAGAAATTAATAGATTTCCATAAAACCACTTCTTTTAAAAACAAAAATCCCACTCTTCATACAAAGGACATGCAAAAACGTATCCTCCACTGTGACCAGTTATAGAATCATGTAAACTAAAGCCACATGTATAAAAATGTCTGCTTTTGTTTTTTTTCCATTTTGGCAGTTTACTTTTTCTTCTGGCTGGATGCTTTAAAAAAATGCTCTTCTTTCAAAGTGTTTCAAAGTGTGTCCCAAGTAACAAGCGACAGGACAAGAAGAAATGGCCTCAGGTTGCACCGGGGCAGGTTTAGGTTAGATACTGGGGAAAATTTATTCACTGAAAGGATGGTCAAGCATTGGAACAGGCTGCCCAGGGAAATGGTGGAGTCACCATCCCTGGAGGTATTTAAAAGACTTGTAGATGTGGCACTTGGGGACGCGATTTAGTGGTGGCCTTGGCAGTGGTGGGTTAATGGTTGGACTTGATGATCTTAAAGGTCTTTTCCAACCTAAACGATTCTATGATTCTACAATGTAAAACTACCAGCTGTCTTCTCCTAGAGTGATTTTGTTGTTATTGCTGACTACCTAATTAACCTTTTCTTTGAAGTATGCCTTGAACTTTTAAGTTTTCAAGTGGGGAGCCTAGCCAATGGAGATATATATTTAGCAAAAATAAATTTAATGTAGCTGTGCTTCTCAGAAAGATACAGTTCCAGATGGATTCTTAGTCAGCTTCCTCAGACTCTGCAGCTCAGCTTCAAAAGGTTTTTGTTTAATAACAGGTTAGGCTAACACCTATTGGGAATAATTGTGGACTGAACTGATGTCCCTAAAAGCCTTGAAGATTTATTTGCCACCTATTAAATGACCCTTCCATTGGGAAAGACAGGTAAAATCAGTCCTTCCGGATTCCTTCTGGCCCCATATTTTGAAATTCTGTGATTCTCTGAAATAATGGGTTTCATTGCCTTTTAAAAAACAATTAACTGCTTTGAGATCTTTTCACTACAAAGGGTTAGGCATTGAGAACATGGTGAGAATCTACTCTGAACTCTGATTCCTTTAACACTAAGTTGATATATCTAAAAATGTTGAACATGAGAATTCAGACAACCAGAATTACAGGTCACACTTGCAAATATAGGTTCCTGTTCTTGTTTACACATGGGCCTGGCATCTGCGTACAGAGAGATGTTTCAAGTTTCTCTGTTCCTGTGAGAACTTTTTGTTTAAGTGAAGTAACACAGTGTGCTGTGTAGCGTACTGCAGGAGGGCCAGCATGTGCTGAACTCAAAAACAGGATTTGAGATACCAGAACAAGGGGTTTCTTCAGAGATAAAACACTACGAGGGATGTTTTCCCTGTTTATGTTTTCCCCTCTAGTGCACTTGTATAACACAGAATTGCTCTAATGCCTGTATTGAATTCTTTCCACAGATCATACATATGTTTCACAATATTGGCCTTACAGTCCTTATAGCTGGCTGTCACTGTGAGTATAGTATTTGTTTACTAATTGACTTGTCTCCAAGGATAAGTTTTAAACTTAAGTGGAATGTTTTAGCTGTGCTGCCCAGTGGGATTTTGCTGCTTTATTTATTTTCCCCCATTTTTTTATAGTCTCTGTGATAGCAGACTTTGAGAAGAGTCATTTCTTTGACAGCTGCATCACCAAAGAAAGGTTCTTTCTAACCCTTCATGATGCTGTGCTGGCTGCTTTGGACAAGCATCAAAAGCCAGATGAGCTAGGACCTACTGCAAAAGAGTTTGCTCAAGAAGCACTAGCTGAACGGCAGAAGGTAGAATATTTAGTTTAACATTTAAGCCTCCATGTTGTTAAATTGTCCTGTCAGTAGCTTAAATCTTGTCCTGTGGCTGAGAAAAGGGGGGCAGAGCAGATGCTCTTTTGAATTCTCCAGTTTTTCACAGGTACTTGCCTTTTTACAATGGATCGATAATCCAATTTGTTTCTTTGAATCTTCTGTTCCTGTTTGGGGAAAGGCATCTTTGTGTGCAGGCTGGAAAGGCATCCAGCTGAGTTTTGCGACAGGCAATGACTTTGTTGCATTTAAAATTGTTTCCATTTTTCTGGCAGAGGAAGGACCCTGCCAGGGCAGAGCAAAAGCTCCAGACTTTTTATTTCCAGATATTACCGCGCCAGCTCCCTTGGTGCTGATGAGGAAAGTGAAGGACAGTGCTAGCTTGATTTCTGGAAGAACTGAAGTTTTATGCACATGCTCTTTCTGTCAGTACTCTGCAATTTTTAAGCTCACTGGCTGTCTCAGCCAAGTTTGAATAGGGCAGACTGTTGCAAGTTCCAGGAAAAGCCCTTGTTCTGAGTGGAAGATTCCAGTAATTGCCCCACCTAGGGAAAGAACCTAGCCTTGGCTAATCATCCGATGCATGCTGCCAGGCTGGGGTGCTATAGCTGCAGGAGGTGAGGATTAAGGCAAAAATTTATCCAAATCTGCAGGAAAACAGGGTTCTTGAGTTCTGCCTCTCATGGAACAACTTGTTTAACTCTCTTATCTTGGCATTGTACAGAATAGTCTAACACAAGGGTATTGACCTTTCAGACTCCCTCCCCCATAGAAAAAACTTCAAAGACTGAAGGTGACAGTATATATTCACCCAGTCTCCATTTAATGGACATGGTCAGGAGGGTTGGGAGCAGGCAGGAGGTGACAATGGTTCCCCAAGAGCCCACTTGGAGATGAGGCTGGGCTGGGTGTGTGGATGGGACCCACAGCAGCTCAGTGATGTCAGCTTTGACGGTCCCTGCTAGCTCATTTCCTTGGCAGCTGGGGACTTGGACGACCCTGTGCTCCCATGCCAGCATGACCCTCTCGCTGCTTATGTTGCCTTGGCATGGGAACTACACTTGACTGGCTCAACAGATTGGCCACCCTTGGTCTACAGTAACATTTGTGTCCATTTCAGGAACAAAGTTTGCTCTTAAAGAATAAAGCTTTTTTCTTTGCAAAGAACTCTGACAACAAACTTCTGCTTGAAGAGCCAGTATCAGATATCTCATGTTCAGCCCAGAATAAAGCAGAGCCAAGCTCTCTCCAGCAGTATGATACTCCACCCCTTCAATCGGATTTCCAGGACCCAGGCTGGGGGAAGACATGGAAGTATACAAGGAATCCCTGAACTGCAACTGTTGGGGAACTGGGATTTCAGTAGAGAGGAGAAAGGTACAGTTAAGCAACAGTTCTAGCAATTCTTAATCAGCCTTTGATCCTCTTTTTATTTTTTCTGTTCCAGAGTTCTTAAAATAGCCTGACTAATGCCTCCAGTAATTCTGTTGTTCTAAACAAAAAGCAACATTTATGTTACTGCTTTCAATTCAAACAGATATGCTACCCAGCAATGCCAAAAGCAGGGAAATTTCAATGTGTAATTCCTAGGTTTGTAGCTAATTCTAGCAAATTATTTGCGCTTGTTTTCTGAAATTCTGTAGAAGTTGAAATGTCCTAAATTAGCACTTCTTATTTATTTATTGCTTGCTAGTAAGTAAAATCAATCTGCCATATTTCAAGAGATTGCATGCAGGCAGTTTCATTATTTTTAGATGTATTTAGAATGATGTGAAGCTTCAAAGAAAAATTTTATTATTATTCTTCAACACTGTGCTGAAGTTGATATTATCTGCACTAACATAACATGGTGTCCGTCCACTATTTCTTCCTCGGTCCCCTTCTAATCCACCAGAACTAAATCGCAGTAAACAATAGAATATTTTTTTCTTGGTTTTATAGTCCTTTATTGAAGTAGTGAAGAGTGGAGGAAAGTAATCACTTCGTTCTGAAAAGGCAGGAGAATTGTAGCCTTAGATACAGTTAGCACTTGAGGGGAAAAAAATCAGCTTAGTTATATTTTCTGTAGATCAGCCATAGAGTTCGATGCAGTAATACCAGGACAGAGGTGTGAGCTGGGTTTCCACTGAAAGCAGAAGCATTTCACTATAGCAGCAATGCACATTACAAGGCTTCACCGTGACCTCGTCTGGGGGACGATCCTGTAGCACAAATTCCCTAGTGTGAAGAGCTGCAGGTGAATTGACTTCAGATGAGTGGCCAGCACTGTGTGTACATGCACCATTCCGACCATGTTTTGGGGCAAAGCCTGGATGTGAATGGTGGATCCTTTGTGCACGGATCCTGTGCTCTGGGCTAAATTCGTTAACGTGGAGAGCTCTAACTTTTGCTGCTGGGCATTGTGTGGTTTCTGAATGTGCAGTAACAGCAAGGTGGCTCCTCTGAATTCTGCTGCTCCTGGCTGCTAAATTTAAGCAATGATAAGATGGCTAATAGGAATATTAATATTAAACTATCTGTAATGTATTCCAGTGAGTTCCTCTAAGGTTTTTTTTCAACTTTTCCATTTAAATTCATATTGCTTCCAAGCAGTTTCTAGAGGGAAGCCACAGTACCACGTCTGTAAACTGCAATGGTAAAGGATTTTAGTGAACATTACTGTGTGGAGTTGCTTACTGTAGAGGAAACTGAGTCCTGGAACCCTCATACCTTTTGGATTGGAAGACAGGAAAAACTGAAAGCTGAAATGGTATTGAGTAATTCTCAAACCACATATGCTTCCCTACATTGTTTTGGACAGTGGCTTCACGCCAAGCTCCTCTCAGCTCTGTTCAAAACAGTAATACAAAACCCATGAAAAGCATAGCCCTGATTTCCAGGTTCTGTTGGCTCTCCTACAGCAGCCTTGATTTAAGACGAAATGGCATTCCTAGCTGTTGGCACCATCGAAAGTCTCCATTGCAAACTTAAAAAGTTTTGGTTTTTTCTTTTTGCTTGTTCAGCCAAGTTCCAAATCTTTCCTTCCTACCCCCACGACTCTGCAAAGTTGAGCACCAGGGGACAACTCAGACGTCAGTATGTTAGCATTCAAATTATGGGTATTCATGTTGCAAAACAAATATCTCACTGAGAGGAAGTCCAGAAAATCCTGATCTTTTTCCCTCACAGCTGTGCGGTACCGTAACTCTGCTCCCGCATAAGTACACAAGGCTTCTGTGTTTAGCCGAGCGCAAACCCCTGGACACAAGCTGTGAAGTGACAAAGCACGTACTTTATGGCCAAGGACTCCACCTATACCTCTAAAAAACCACAGAAGTCACAGAGTTCAAAGGCCTGCCTGTAATCATGGGGTTGTAGGCAGCTTGACGTTCTCACCTGACCTAGTTGCAACAACTACAGTTGTTTTGTGCACACAGCAACTTTTTAATGTCCTTCCTGGCTACTGTGATGGCACAGGGTTTTCCTAGCAAGGCACGCATGCTGCAGAAGCCCAGGCAGCTCTCCCACTGCATTAAGAGGACAAAGATGCCCAAACATACATTATCATTGCAGACGGTACAAATTTGTCTTATTAACGTACTTGCCTGGTGCAGAAATGGGTGCAGAAGATATAAAGCAGCTGAGGAACCTCGGGAGTCACACAGAGCGTGGCAGCAGCACTTCTTGGGGCCACGCTCTGCGGTGTGTCACCCTATGCAGGAAGCTGGGAGGAAGGACCAGATAAACCAGTTAGGTGTGGGCATCATCGTTTGGGGGCATTTATTCTGCTTTAAAAAAAAGCCATTAGTGGCAGGCTGGTTGTGGAGAGGTGAGTGTATCACAAACCTCGGGAGAGCCAACTGCACGAGTCATTTTTTACAAATACAGGACGACAGACAGGCTACCTAGGAACAGATTTCAGTAGCTTCTGTGTGTTTATTTTTTGACAGCTTTGAGGTAAGAAGTGGCTGTGTGACGCTAGCAGGGGGGTCTCCATCGTGCTTGAGGTCTTTCAGCTCAGCAGTACCTTGAATGCAGTAGTCATGCAAAGGCTGAAATTTGCGTTATCATCACAAAATCTTGCTAGTTTCTCACGCAGAACTCTGCAAAACAGATGTACTAATCATCTCGTCCTTGTAGTAACAGAGCAACAACTGCAAATTCTGAAAAGGATTTTTCTGTCTTCCAAAATTACACACATACAGACCTGTGTTTCCATGAAAGTATTTCTAATCTGAGCCAACGGGCCCTGCGTGTGGGCACGTTTTAATATTCCACGTCCTAGAAATTAGCAGCAAAGCGACACGCTCACGCCACGGCGGCGGCTGCCAGCTGCAACTCCCTCTGCCGGTATCCCGGCAGGAACGGGGGTGAGAAGCCCTGATGGAAACCCGGTGGAATATATAATGTGCTTGTAACGGAGCTGTGAGGTTTGGGAAGTAAAAAAATTGGTATTAAGCAAAAGTGCAGAGAGGAACAGAACTTGTAAAAGTTCTAAGGTGAATATCTATAACCACCTTAAAACGCGGGAGTTTGTTCCGTGCTTACAGCAAAATGCCTGAATGGCCCAATAGCTAAAGAGTTTAATATTTTTTTTCATGGTAATTATTAAATAATATTAAGAATCTTTGATTCTAATAGGGATTTCGCTCCACTAAAGGCACAGAATTTATGTGTGTTTGTTCCATGCTTACAGCAAAATGCCTGAATGGCTCAACAGCTGTAAAGTTTTCATTATTTTTTTGATGGAAATTATTAAATAATTTGAGAATCTGTGATTCTAACGGGGATTTCGCTCCGCTGAAGGCACACAATTTATGGGTAGTTGTTCAGTGCTTACAGCGAAATGCCCGAATGGCCCAATAGCTGAAAATTTTAATTTTTTTTAATGGTAATTATTAAGTAATTTAAGAATGTTTGATGGGGATTTCACTCGGCTGAAGGCACGTGACTTTAAGATATATTTGGTCACTGCTTATAGCAAAATGCCTGAATGACCCAATAGCTGAAAAGTTGGGGTTTTTTTCATGGTAATTATTAAATAATTTGAGAATCTGTAATTCTAACGGGGATTTCACTCCACTGAAGGAACACGATTTATGGGTATTTGTTCAGTGCTTACTGTGAAATGCCTGAACGGCCCAGTAGCTGAAAAATTTTAAATTTTTTAATGGTAATTATTAATTGAGAATCTGTGATTCTAACGGGGGTTTTACTCTGCTAGAGGCAAGTGATTTACAGGTATTTTGTTCAGTGCTTCAGAGCTGGTACCTGAATGACCCAACAGCTGAAAAGTTTAATTCTTTTTCATGGTAATTATTAAATAAGTAATTTAAGAATCTGTGATTCTGACGGGGATTTCGCTCCACTGAAGGCACACGGTTCGTGGGTAGTTGTTCAGTGCTTACAGCAAAATGCCTGAATGGCCCAGCAGCAGAAAATTTTCATTTTTTTAATGGTAATTATTAAATAATTTAAGAATGTTTGACTCTGATGGAGATTTCACTCAGCTGAAGGCACGTGATTTTAAGATACTTGTTCAGTGCTTACAGCAAAATGCCTGAATGACCCAATAGCTGGAAAGTTGGTTTTTTTTTCATGGTAATTATTAAATAATTTGAGAATCTGTAACTAACGGGGATTTCACTCCACTGAAGGCACACGATTTATGGGTATTTGTTCAGTGCTTACAGCGACATGGTCAAATGGCCTAATAGCAGAAAAGTTTAATTTTTAAAATGTTAATTATTAAATAATTTAAGAATATTTGATTCTGATGGGGATTTCACTCTACTGAAGGCTCATGATTTACAGGTATTTGTTCAGTGCTCCACAGCCAGATACCTGAATGACCTAACAGCTGAAAAGTTTAATTCCTTTTCATGATAATTATTGAATAAATAATTTAAGAGTCTGTGATTCTGCACACGGTTCATGGGTATTTGTTCGGTGCTTACTGCGAAATGTCTGAATAGCCCGGTAGCTGAAAAAATTAATCTTTTTAATAGTAATTAATACATAATTTAATAACATTAAGAATCTGTGATTCTGACAGGGATTTCACTCTGCTGCAGGCACACAGTTCACGGGCAGTTGTTCGGTGCTTACAGCGACATGCCCGAATGGCCCAGTAGCCGAAAAATTTAATTTTTTAATAGTAAGTAATACATAACTTAATAAGATTAAGAGCCTGTAATTGTGACGGGGATGGCAGGCGATGTACCGGCCTTTCCAGCGCAGCGCCCCGCACCCCGAGGCCGCCGCCCCCGTGCGTAACCGGCGGCGCGACCCCGCGGCAGCGCCTGCTCTGACGTCACGGCGCGAGCCCGAGCTCCCCGCAGGCGCTCCCGGATACGCGTCACAGCGCGCGGCGCTGACGTCACGGCCGCGGTGCGCGCCACGGCGGGGCCGGGGCCTCCGCTCCCAGCTCGGCCCCAGCGGCGCGGGGCGGAGCGGCGGCCGCGCGGGGGCGCCCGGAGCCGGGCGGGTTGCGCAGGCGCGGCCCGGCGTGGCGCGGAGGTGGGGGGGGGTGGCGCGCAGGCGCGCGGGGCTCGCGGCGCTGCCGGCTCTGGCGGCCATGGAGCGGAAAGGTGAGCGCCGCGCCGCGCCGGCCCCCCGGCCCGCAACCCCCCCCTCCGCCGCCGCTCACGCCTCTCTCCCCTTCTCTCCCGCAGTGCTGGCGCTGCAGGCGCGGAAGAAGCGGACCAAAGCCAAGAAGGACAAGGCCCAGAGGAAGTGAGTGCGGGCCCCGCGCCCCTCAGGCGGCAGCTCCCGCCGCCCCCGGCCCCGCCGCCCCTTTGTTACCCCGGCCCAGGCGGGCGCTGCGGGGCGGAGGAGCCGCCGGCCTCCGGGGCTGGGCGGCTCCGTGACGCGAGTTTAATTGGAGGCGCGTTTGGCGGCGCAGGCAGGCAGCCGGTGGCCCGGGGCGGCGGGTTTTGCTTCACCGCCCCCCCCGGGGGTTCTCTGGCGGGCTGAGGGGAGGGAGAGGCGCTGGGGCGGGGGGGAAGGCTCTCCGCTCCCTGCCTCCCCCCAGAAGACCCTCACGATGGATCTGCAGTCGTGACCACCCGCTTCGTGTCATGCTCTGCCCTTGCAGGCTCCTACCCGGCGGGGGCTGCCGTCCCCTCCCCCCCCCAGCAGTTCAGTAACGCCTGGTGCTGCTCTCCCCTTTCACACCCCCCCCCAGCAGTTCAGTAACGCCTGGTGCTGCCCCCCCTTCACTCCCCCCCCCCCAGCAGTTCAGTAACGCCTGGTGCAGCCCCCCCTTCACTCCCCCCCCCCCCAGCAGTTCAGTAACGCCTGGTGCTGCCCCCCCTTCACTCCCCCCCCCCCTCAGCAGTTCGTAACGCCTGGTGCTGCCCCCCCCCTTCACCCCTCCCCCCCCCCCCCCAGCAGTTCAGGTAAACGCCTGGTGCTGCCCCCCCTTCACTCCCCCCCCCCAGCAGTTCAGTAACGCCTGGTGCAGCCCCCCCTCTTCACTCCCCCCCCCCCCCAGCAGTTCAGTAACGCCTGGTGCTGCCCCCCCTTCACTCCCCCCCCCCCCAGCAGTTCAGTAACGCCTGGTGCTGCCCCCCCTTCACTCCCCCCCCCCAGCAGTTCAGTAACGCCTGGTGCAGCCCCCCCCCAGCAGTTCAGTAATGCCTGGTGCAGCCCCCCCCCAAGCAGTTCAGTAATGCCTGGTGGTGCCCCCCCCACCCCCGTTCACTCCTCCCCCCCCTCAGCAGTTCAGTAACTCCTGGTGCTGCCCCCTGCCTCACCATCCCCCCACCACCCCCTTTTATTTTCCTTTTAATCTTGCTGTAAAACCTCTGTGATCTCTCATTTACTCCTTTAACTTTGATGCTCTCCTGTGGCTTTTCTCCTACCGCAGGAATTTCCCCAAGTCTTTCTATGTGGTGAACTTTTTTTGGCTGCAGAGATCAAAATGGAAAGATGGCGAGTAAATATTCAACAGCGGCTCCTGCCAGGCTGCGTTAAATACCGCGTTCAGTGCTGCTCGCGGATTCCTTTCTAGGGAAAGGTGATATAGATCCTCGAGCCGGTTCTGTGTGCTCGGTAAAATGCCGCTTATTTGTGCCAAAGCTCTGGCACCTCAGGAGGTTTTACACTCGCCTGGGGCTAGGAACCAGAAGGATTTAGTAAGTAAGGCTTTGGGGTGGGAGCTGGAGGGGTTTTCTTTAGGCCTAGAGTAACGCTTTCTTAGTCACTTCCTCGGACAAATCACGGGGATTTTAAAATTTTTGCCCGTTGTCTCCAGCAAAGATCCAGTTACTTTGAAATGTGGCTTCTGAAGGGTAAAGAGCATTAACTAAACTCTTTGGCAGATGTGCGTTACATTTCCATGCTGTTTTGTACGTATGTATTCCTGGTATTTCTTGAAGATAGCGTTAGGACAGGTTTTGAAATTCTGTTCTCTTTCTTTACTGTTATTTGCATCCTAACTTCTGAATGAATAATCTATTGTTTAATTCTATACCTGTTAGTTACTCTGTTTCTTGTCCAGCTGCAGACAAACAATAGTGGCTCTGCCAGTAGAGCCCACAGTTGGGGCTGGAAAGACTGATTTCTCTGTAAATTCTGAGGGTGCTGAATGGTAACTTTCAGTGCTGGCATGTTAGCTTTTTTAATTTTTTTTTCTAAAATCTTTTCTAACCTTGTAGGCAAAACAGGTTCAACTGCGCTGCTGGTTAGCTGTTGATTTTGCCACTAACCTGGATTTGGGTGGAGAACCATACTACTTGTAAAATGCTATGTTTATCTTCTTAAACTACATGCTTCAACTCTGCCTGGTACCATAGATCCTGCCTCAGAAATTAAAGAACCTTGCATGTACTTTATGCTTTACGTTCTATGACAAAATGAACCCAGTGTCAGCCTCTAATTTCAGGTGCAGTTCCATGACATTTTTGCTATTTAAATACAAAGCTGCTCCAGTTAAATCTTCTAAAATAAGCTTAACTGGGTTGTTGCAAGACTTTTTCCATAAAATCTAATCTTGAAACCATATGGAATGTCCTTTCAACATCGAATGTTCCGTGGTAGTTGGTTAGATCGCACGCGTGTTATTTTTTTCTATAGGAAGAGTAGGAAAAAGCATGAAACAACTGATTTTAAAAGATTAAGGTTGGTAAATATTAGGAATTAGTATGGGTAAGTATAAAAATGCAGAGAATGTTCCGAAGGGATTTAAAGTAACTCAGAATATCTTGCACTTTAGAAGTGAACTACACCTGCTTTATGTTTCCCTATCAACTCAATCCGGTTAAAACCAGAAAAAAAAAAACCACTTGGAAAGGTTAAAATAATCAGCACGGACTGTGTATAGAACAAAACTGGAAAGTCACTGCTTTTTTTCATCATTCAATAGTTAAAATTGCTGCTATTTAGGTTCGGACAAGACCAGACCAAACTGGTTATTTATAGGAGACCCTTGTAAATACTAATCACAGTTCCATGCTTAAATTTTTTTTTTATTCAATGGGAAGGTCAACCAAGTTCTTCATTTTCCCCAAGTTCAGGATGTTCCTATTTCTTCCTATCCTTCCTGCCTTTTTTTTTGTTCTGTTTTATTTGATATCAGTGAAGAAGTGAGTGCATTCATCATAACATACTCTTCACTAGAAGGAGCAGGCTAAGTTTCTTCGTAATACAAAGGTGAGGTACCTGTGTCTTCCCACTCCAGTAAAACTAGCCCAAATCTTTTGGTGATCTGGCACGATCGCTGAACCAGCCATCTCACAGCTTTGCTTAGGAAGTTTCTGCTTGCCTAGCCTGCTTGTCGGTCCCGTGCCTACCGTAGTGGAGTTGGGAGACTGTCGTGGCTGTGTACGTTTGCCCAGCTCCCGTTTCTGTGGGAATTGAGGAGGAGGGAGGACAGGGAGAGTGATAGGCTGAATGCCTTGGAGGGACTGAAAACAAGCCTAGGTGCAGGGAGATCCCGAGTGCTGATGTTGACTATCACTGGGTTGCTTTGTGACCTTGAGTGAAGCACTGATTTCAGTTTCTTCTTAGTCCTTTCCATCAAAAAAGCATGAAATTAAAGAATTAAAATTGCTTGAAAATATTTTTAGAAAATGAGAGGCAAGCTTCTGCTTGGCCTTTTCCTTAATATCAAGAATATGTCAGGAAATAGGCATGTCAAAGCTTTAGTTGCTAATAAAGCATTGGGAGTTTGGTACATAGGTTACTGCAATGTGTGTTGCTGCCAAAAGATAGCTTCGCTGAAAGCTGCCTGGGGATGTATTAATTTTATCATTTCATGAGGTGTGAAGATCTCGGGCGGTAACAGTCAGCTGATTCCCAAAAGCAGTCAAAAAAGCCTGTCTTTAAAAAAGGAGCTTGTAGGCTTACAAGCTCTTTTTCTTACTAAAACTTACGAATGTTTGAAGAGTGTACAGTCTATGTGGTGAGGTGCTTCCAGTAGTTATTTTTGCTCAGTTGTCAAAAACACAGAAGCTTTGAAGGAGTTACTAGTATCTCTGGAGTTTATCGCCAGTAGACAGATGTGTTAGGTGTAATATTTGCAGTGGCCTTTAGGAAGGTGGGGACCTGTGCGGTGCTTTCCTGGCAACACTTCTTGTGCGAGAGGTCCTCGTACGACTTCTAAGAAACTGAAAACGGAATTCCCGTGTTCTGGTGTTTCATGAGCTGTGTTGGATGGGGATGTCCGTGAATGCAGCGGGAGGAAGGAGCGGTGGGTGTCCCACCATCTGAGCCTTTCATCAGCCACGAGGTAGCTGCGCCATGGCTTGCAGGTCCCGTAGCACAGACCCAGCCACGTGTGTACTTGTAACGCCCTGGTGCAGTAAAGTAGTGTCTGTTTAGGAAGCGGTGCAGGCAAACAGGAGATTGGTTACAAGCTTGGTTTTTAAGGACCCCAAGTGCTGTTTGGAGGGGAATGTTGCTTTGAGTTAGCCCTTGTGTGAACAGAATGTCCATTCCTGCCTGAAAAGGTGCTGGAGTGTGCTGTCTGCAGGGATTCGTTTGAAAGAGATTAATTTCCTGTGCTGTGAGACTTGTTGCACTGTGTGAACACAAGCCCAATGTGTAAGAAAGGTCTGGTATTTACTTCAAAACCATGCTTCCATTCAAAAACACAAGCTTCTGTTGGAACTAAAATACAAATATAGACTTACTTGAGCAATGGCTTTGGTAATTTGTAATGGAATCTGGCACTTGTGACAGTTAGACCATAATTGCCAGTAAAATACTTTGGCTTTTTTCTATCTGCATTGTATGTTGCAAACCCTTAGAAGCTCAAACTGTTCCCCGTGTCCTAGGAAAAAAGGACTCTAGGTTACTACTGAGATTAAGACCTGGAGTTTAAAAACTAGGCTAAAAAGCCCATCCAGATTCAAAGCAGTTAGAGAAGCAGACAAGAAACTGAAAAATAGTTCCATATTACAGGTCATTTCTTCTGAAATTAAGAAAACAAGTGTATTACTAGAACTGGACCACAGGTCTGTGTGATGTGTAGATGGTGAAACAGTGTAATTGTCTGGGCCTGCCAATGACATACCTATCAAGTCCAGTGTCTCGCTTCAGCAGTGTCTTTCATGTTTCAGGAAAAGTTGGCCTACTCGTGCACAAAACCAGCAGCTCTGTGTAAAGGATGTCGAACAGATTGTGTCTCAGAGCAGAACATTTTATTACTGTAAGCATGAATAATCACAAAGGTAGTGGCAGCCATACAGTTACAGTATATGGCTTGTTCTGAAAAATGATTTGAAGTATTAATTCTGCATGCACTGGTGAATTTATTTAATCCTTTCGTACAGGCTTTACTGAGCGGGAGAGATTTTTTCACAGGACTTTGAGTAGTTCCTCTGGCACTTTCTACTCCTGGAGGGAGGGCAGTGGCAGAGCGGAGTTGGTACAGTCTTGCTTCCTCTCCCTCTTCCCAAATGCATGCAATACTTTGTGTTTTCAAGAAGCTGGTTTACAGTTACTTGTAATTTTCTGGACAGACTCTTGACATGCAGTGAAGCCTCACTTTCTTCTTCCTCAACAGAATTTCTATGGAGAGAGAGGAGGAAGTTGGTAATTTTTCCATCTATGCAGTCTGGGGGGCAGAAACTTCTGAGTGGAGTCTGATGCGTTCCCGTTTGTTATTGCATATCTTGCTTGTTAGCACTTTTCCTGCTGTCTTTGTGGAGCTCTGGAGTTCTGACCCTCCTGGGCTCTTCCTCAACCTCCTTACTCAAAACTTTGCCTGGGACCAGGATCAGAGTTTGTGTTTCCTCCCTTGTCTTTCATAATTAATGCCGGGGCTACATAGCTCATAAGTATTTTGAATATAAGTTTAGGGTAGAGTCAGAATGCATCGCCCACAGGATTTTTTTCATTCAAACGCAGAAGCGATTATTAGACTATGACAGGACACAACTGAAGATCTGCTGGTTTCCATGGACATCCCTTGGTTTGTAATAGCTGGGATGGCAGACGGTTCTACAAACAGCTTGTTAAGTGCTTGTGTGGGGGAGTGGGTATGGGGAGCAAGAAACTTGATTGCCTCTGTTCCTGCGTTAGCACCACTCTTACGTGAAATTCATTATTACTTCAAACTGAACTCCCACAGATCCACTAAATGAAAGTATGTCTCGGTGCCTCTGAGCACTGTTCTTTCCAAACTAAATGCTTTGAAAGACCATCTACAGTCCTCTTAAGTTCTTGACAGCAGTATTCCTGTAGGTCGGAGATGGCTGCCCTGCAGCAGCAAGTGTTGTGGATCTGCCCCACTGGCAGAAAGTACCAGTTCTTTATTCAGAAAAATAGGGATGCAAGAGTGAATGAATTGCAGTAATCACAAAATAACGTGGATTACAGGCTCATAAGTCCCCCACAATCTATGATGTATGATCCCCTCAAATACTTAACAATTTCTTGAGCAGAAAGGTAAAGTGCATACAGGCAGCAAAATAATTCTATCATTTCAGACCAGAATTCCTACTGAAAGTTTGAGTCTAAACAGCTGCAGTTACAATATTTATTGAACACTAGGTTTGCCAGCAGATCTGCATGTAAGCATGTTGGAAGCTGGCACCAGAAGCAGTCATTCTGACTAGATGTGCCTTAACATGATCTTGAAATTAAGAGGCGCGCCAAGGAATAGTAATGAGATGCAGTCTGGCAAGCATGCCCTTAAAGAGACATTGTCTGGATGCAGGGATGTGAAAACGGGAGAGAGATGTTGAAATCCTGGCTTTTCACCGTGCCATATGGAGCTGCTTTTTTTTTTTTTTTGCCTCCACTCTTCCCCAAATGAAAACAAGGAATCTTCAACAGCACTTGAAGTGAGATCTTGCTGCAGTGGGTGTACAGCCCTGGAAATCGTCAGCTGGATGGTTAAGGTGGAAAGCAACGCTTCACCAACAGTCCCGGGGTGTGTTACAGTACTCTTACCCCTGTCTCCTGCGCTACAAGCTGGATTCATCATTAGTCAAGTTCACTGAACTGAATTCTGTCAGGGGATGGTGTGCATGTGTGTAATTTGCGCTCACAAATAAGGGATGACAGTGTTTATAACAACTGTGCTGCAGGCGGCTTAAAAATCATTTAGGAAAGCAATTGTCTTTGGTTTCCTACAGATGGATGTCATCTCTGCAAATACCAAGGGAATGGCAAACAAGTGAAGAGGAGTGAGGAGAATATCTTTTTTTGTTAGCACACATATAAGGGTGATAGGTGTGACACAAGTGATTTGGATTAAATGTGTGCTGCCTTCCTTGCTTGAAGGGGGAAGGGATCTGCTTTTGTATCTGTTCAAAGCAGGTAGATGGGTAGCGTGGACAGTATTTCTGCTGGTTTAGGGACAAGGAAAAATACTTGTTTCCTGTACAGAAGAGTTTTGAAGAAGTAGCCCTTAAATAGAAGAACCAAACACTTCTCTTCAAGCATTTTGTTCTGTAAGTTATCGGAGTGGAGAAACGTTCTGAGTTTTGATTGTGAAATTGCATGTGGAGGCTTGGCTGCTGGGATGGCTTGACGTAATTTATTGAGAACAGCGAAGGAGCCCGTGCCGGTGCTGCTCCACAGCATGAAGAACGCTGCTTTTTTGATGCACTCTCTGATGGGTGTGACTGTGGTCTCCCATGGTCTCATCCTCCTGATGCTGTTTGATCTGCCTCGGTGCAAGTCTGTAAGAACACACGTTACACGATCAATTTCACCTTAATTTTAGTGTGTGAACCAGATGAGTGATTCTGTGGAAAACTGGCAAGAGAATACAAAAGGGTTTTTTGCAAACTCTTTGAACACCTTTTGTGAGGAAGGAGTGACTGAAATCTTAGTTCCTGCAAATAACTGTTACTGTCCCCACTGCGCATTGCAGAGGTGAGCGGAGTCGTTGGGTGATGTATTCAATGAACATGGAGCAAAATCTTGTCTGCAGTGGGAAATGTTGCATGTTGTTAGCAGGTCTTCGAACATGAAGAGGTTTGGCAATGCTACACTGTTAAAAGGATGTTCAAACCTCAGTAAGCTTTTAAGGTGAAAATATTTCAGATACACAATCAGATGAATCCAATTTTTCTTTAAACCTCTTGATTTAAAACCACGGAGCCAGCTTCAGTGTCTTTCACTAATAAAAGGTCCTCCGTAGCAGAGAAAATAAATTATTACTTGCTATGTCACATTGCTGCTGACTTGTTTCCCCTATTACTTACATAAACCAGCAGGATAAACAGGCGCAGGAAATGGCTGGTAGTTCTTCTGCGTCGTTGAAGGGTGATGTTAAGTGCCTGCTGCTGTGAAAAATACTCAGTTCACCTTTTTAAAGAAGACTTGACTCCTTCTGCTTGTTTTGTTGCTTTTAAGCATAAGGGATCGATTTTTCTCATAACTCTGGATAGGGAAGTTTGGAATTACTTCAGAAAATTCATTTTTCCTTTGAACGCCCTTTCTCTCCTGTGGGATTGTGCTGGCATTTCTGTATCAAAAGGGTTGCACTGTCGGCAATTACCATGATCCTTGTCTTCATCCAAGCTTTGAATCCAGTGGGCTATTGAATAGGCAAATAAAAACCGGCTCGTTCAGGAAGATGAAACGCAGTATCTGACTGAATTCCTACTTGTATTAGAGGGAAGATTGAGACAGGTAAACTTCAAGAGGAGGAGATGCATCTGTTTATGCTCAACCCCTAACACGACTTGAATTTGCAGGAAGATCAGCTGAGAGCAACCCCCAGCCTTGCTGCAAGGCCCTTTACCTGCAATGCAGTGCTGTGCAGCTGCAGCTAGGTGGTGGAGGCAAATCCCTCTTCTCCATCGCTCTTGCACAAAGCTTTGCTGCGTTCGAGAAGAACCAGCCCCTCTGCCTGCCGTGGATGTCCCCCTGCTTCCCAAACAGTGTGGCATCTAATTTTTAATGGCTCTTTCGAAAACTATTGGACTGTCTTCGGGAATATCTTTATCAATGGGAGGCCGTGCTTCATGCAGGTAGGTTACCCTCATTAATTGTTTGGGGGTTTTTTTTTTGTCTTGTGAATTTGTAGTTCTTCAGGTGTTCCCGAGAGAATAAGGACTTTTGGGAGGGTCTCTAGCTGTGGATCCACACGAATTCCATAAAAGATCTAGCATTTTGCCATAGCATTGCATTTTTACATCATTTTCCTTAAGTAAAATAATGCTATATAGTTTTAGATAGACCCTGCAAATCCAGTTAATTCTAATGATTAACTAGCATGTCAAGAGAGCAAAAGTAAAAGGTGGTCGAGGTGTTCTTAAGTAGAACAGAGGTGGCTGTGAAAAAAAGTACCCTAGAACACTTGATTTTTTAATGTGTAAACTATTAGCAATTTCTTATAGACTCATCCTATATTTTATCTGCATTTAGCAGTGTTGCTGACAGCTGTCTCAGCTGTCATCTTAAAGTACTAAGCATGGATTTTTCTGCTGTCTTTAGTAGCCTTTTGTGTTTTAAGAGTACTGTCTGTGTGAGCAAAGCAGACGGATGAGGGTCGTGGTTTTGTGTCTCAGGGTTTTTTGGTGTTAATACACATTCTGCACTGGTTAAGTCTCTGCATCTGCAGTTGACACGATCACTTTGGGAGAAGAAGGTGGTGGGATATAATAACATCTACTGAATTTTTACAGGAAGGCAAATGAGATGTGTTTTGGAGCTGATTTCATAAAGGAAATAGCATTGTAGAAATGTCTGTGACCTGAATACGGCTCACTATCGCATTAGTTGGTATAATAGATTGTAATACAGAAGTAAAATGCTTTTGGATCCCCAGGACAGACTCAGATGCAGACCACAGGGTGTGTCGTGTATGAGGTTGTCAGCAGCATGATTCGTCAGTCCCTTCTTAGGAGGGGCACAGAAAGCTTCCAAGAGAATGGGGTTTAGTGCTTCCAGTAACTTCTTCCTTGATGCATGAAATGACTTATTATTGAGAAGCATTGGGACTGCAGGATGGCATGATGTTTCTGTCTGCATCAGTGGTTCTTAAGATGAATTTTCTTTTGAATCCCTTCTAATCCCCTACATCTTGCACAGTTACAAAAGTGAAAAATCTTGAAACTGCATTGGGGAGAATTACTCTTTAGAGCTTATGCTATGGGTGTGGCTGCTGGGTTTAAATTCTCTTTTCTATTCAGTGCTGCATTCTGCTTCTCTTTACCCAGCCTATAGGATTTGCTATATACGACCATCCAGTCTCCCCTTCAACAGTTCTGGCCGTGGCCCTTTCTTGCCTTTGCTACCTACTTTTAATGTGGGGATAGCCTATGACTTTATTTGTAGCTCTGTTGTCCCCAAAGGAATGCAGCAGTTTTCAAGGAGCTTTTTGACCTCCAAGGCTTCCCACCCCCTACCCTGCTTTCTTCCTACCCCTGACTTGTAAATCTGTGGCTCACAGGGCGGGGAAAGTCTAAATGCTAAGTATCTTGGGGCTGGAACAAGCTATGAGGTTGTTAATAAATGCCTCAGTAGCCTGGCAGCAGTGGAATGGACTGTCTGGCAGTCTTGTTTTATGGTGCTGGGCCACTAATCTGTGTTGCTTATGTGTTCCTGAATTAAAAAATCAGCAGGATTTACTAGCTCTGACAGCAGACTGAAAGTGAACGTCAGGTGGTTTGGTTGCGCCCGGGATGACCTTTTGTAGCTCTTCTTTTCTTTAACGAACTTCAGCTCCAGATTGTAAGCGGCTCTAAGTTTAGTCATGGTCAGGTTGGAACGTGTGGTTTCTTCCTTTTTATGCTCCATAGCTGTTTAAGGTGGCTGTAGTTTTTCACGTATTTTACATATGTATTTAATGGATGAAGTCTCAGCAGAGTGCATGTGTAGTAGGTAAATGCTGAACGTCCATTCTGCCATATAACTGCTCAAAACTGAAATATTAAAAAGATTAGTCAGTGTGGCCATGATATGATGCACAGAGCTCCAACTCAGTTATAAGCTAAAAAAACTGCATCCAAAAGCCCACATGCGTTAACGTATCCACTGGCACAATCAGTGGCTCTCTCAGCAGTTACTCCTTTGAGCAAAATGAGTCGGATTTGAAATAGGGTGGTGTAAGGTATCAGTTATATCTGCTGCTTCACTGGAACAATAGTTTCAATACAAGAAACTTCCGCTAATTCACACGGACGGGGAAGCTCATTGTAAAGAATGTTATCTCGTGCTTGTACGTCACTGCTGTAAAGAAATTTGTTGCCCACCTCTTTGGGCAAGTCCAGCTCTTTTTAATATCTTATACTTCTAAGAAAAGGAGGCTTAATTTTGATACTGTGCAGTGCTTTGCCATTAGCTCTTGGCAGTGCAGATGGGTTGTAGGCATTGTTTTCACTATAAACGCTTGCTTTGTACAAAAGGATATTGAGGATTAAACTTTGTAGACGTTTAACCGTTGCTGTAATGCTTTGTAAAGTAAATAATTTACCTGTTAGTATCATCGTTTCATGAACTGTTTGGCTGCAAGCAGTGTGGTGCCATGGAGGAGGAGCTGGGGCGCAGGGCGGGTAGTGATGTGTTTTAGTTCGGGGAGCTCGAACACAGCTTAAATGCGTGAGAGCAATGAGGTCGCCCTTGCCAACGTGACCTTCACGAGCAGGAGCTTAGAGTAGCAGGTTTGGTGTAAAGTTAAACACAAAATTAATGGTCTTTTTTATGAATGTGGAAGTGGGGGGGGGGGGGAAACCACCACCACCACCTCAGTGCCTGATTTCAAGCCCTCTGCAATCACAAACTCTCAGAAGGGTTTACAGAACATCTGCTCTGCATACTCCTACTCCCCGTAGTTCAGACAACTGTAACAACTTCTAGACCTTCATGGAAGAGACAAACTAGAAATGCAGCATACCACATGAGAACAGGAGAAATCAAGGGCAATCTTAGGGATGTGAGAGTTCTCAAGTTTTGGAAACAGGAGGATTGTTAAATGTTCATTTGATCTCAAAAGGTGAAAGGGACAAAGGGCACCAGTTCTAAAACTGGTTGGTTTTTTTTCCCCAAAAGACTAAGAATTAGTTGATGTTAGTCTTTAAAATACCATTCATCAACATTTAAATCTTCGGGGTTTGTGTGATGTGACATCTTAAAAATACAACCTCACCTTAGAAAAGTCCTCACCGAGGGAAAGGCTGAGAAGGGGTTCAAAGAGACTAACGTTTTGATGGGATCTCTAAGCTTGTCTGGTCTTTCCTTTGTTCTACTATAAAAGTGAATCTAGGGCATTAAATTCTGTTTTTCACTAGTATATGGAAAATTGTTTCTATCTACTTTTATACTGGCTCAAGAGTAAAAGCATTGAAATGTGAAAAGTTTTTCTGAAGGCTGAATATTGCATCTCCTCCATTATCAGCAATGCTTCATGTGACGTGAAAGCTGCTGGAGTGAAGAGTAACGTGTGTGAGACATGCAGTGTGTTCTCTTTCAGACCCGACACTCAGCATCGGGGCCCTGCTGCTCACTCAGAAAATGACCTTCCCGAGCAAGAGGAAGAAATCTTGGGATCAGATGACGACGAACAAGAGGATCCAAATGATTACTGTAAAGGTGAGAACTTGCCTGGTTTTAAGGTGCAGGATTTTCAATGTAATCAAGAAATTCCCTCAATTTCCATCCACTACGGAGAATGAAAATAGACTCCCTCTTACTTTTAAGTGTTTTTTGAAACTAAACTGCATAACAATAATATTTTTCAACCTAACCTGAAATGGAGAAACTATTCTTCATTTCTCCAAGGTTCCCTCTATTACCATTCAGTATTTGAGTTGAAAAGCTTTTTTAACACGTTTAAAGCTGTTAGCTTTTCCTCTCTGCCAGTGGGCTTTCAAAATTGGTAAAAGCAAGCAGGCATTCGATTCCTTTTTGAACTTCATCAGGAAAAGGACGCTTTTCAGATTCTTCAGGGGTTTTTTTGAAGATCATCATAATATCCATTCCTCAGATAATTTGCTGTCTGCAAATGCAGTCTTCTGCTGTTTCTTTGAGCAGAAACTAAATACAGAGCAAATGGGGGTGCCACAGTATATAATTCAATATCAAAAGGATCAGGCTCTATGTGTAACATAGCAAATACTTAAAAAAAGATAGAACACTGATCATAAAAATCAGCTGGTCAATTAGTTGAAGCTTGAGTCTGTGCCCCCACCTCCAAGTGTTCTGTAAGACTGCTTATATTTATTGTATGTATTGAATAAGACAACTGCCATATATATGTATAAATGTATATATGTATAAAAAAAAGGCAAAGTAGAAATAGCACAGGGAACTTCAGTTGCAGCGTTTCTTACGCTTCAGTGCTTTACTTCAAAGCATGTACATTGCTTTCAGCATGCTGCCAGAGTATTTGTGAGATTTTTTTGTCGGAAAGCTGGTGGAAAGAAGAAAGCCATTGTATGAATTGGCAATTGGTGCAGCTGTCACTGTTGTAACTGAAATCTTTAAGCGAAGAAAAGGGACTATTGCTGCTTGAGCTAATGAAGTAATGGATAGCAATTCTGTGTCTTGTTTGTGAACAACTCAATCAAGAGAGATGAGTTTTCCTCGCAAAGCATGCATTTCATGGGTGATACTTGCTGACCACAATAACAGTAAGTGCCTGGAGTCTAGGGTGTAATTCCAGGTTCTGGCAAAAATTTAGACCTTAACAATCACAGTTTATTCTCCTCATTCTGTTTTCTGCGCTTCCCTTGTGTCTTTGTCTGGCTTTTCGTGTCTTTGCTTCCATCATGGAATCTTCCTGCGTAGTCAGCAGTGTGAGAGATACGAGGGGTGCAGGGAGGAGACTTGCCTCTTTTCAGTGGCCATGTTAAATGGCAGAGTGCCTTTCGGTCAGGAAGGCAGTTGCAAGGGAAACTGCGGGGATCTTGGCTGCAGTACTCTGTTATGGGGATGGAGCATGCAAAAGCACGGCTGGTATTTAGATGTAAGATTCTGTTAATGAACATCATAAGCTGTGTGTTCCAAAGGGGCTCAGCCTAGCAGACTTCAGATGCTTTCGCTGAGGAAATAGTCTTCTGTGATGCTGCAGTGGTGACCTACATTGAAGAGGAGGAAAAGTCAGTCATTCTAGTTCAATTATGTTAAAACTTTTCAATCAGCTAGAGGGCTGTTCACAGCTCTTCCTCTGACATACTGTGTCTATGTTCTAGCAAGATCCAATTAGAGAAACATTTGCATTTGTTTATATGATTAAAAATTTAAACACATCAGGTAAGTCTGCCTCAAGGGGTGATGCTTGTTCCCCATACCTGCTCTTCAGCACTTTCTGAAGATCTCTTGATATATCAACTTCCCGCTGTTTTTCTAGGTGGTTACCACCTTGTGAAAATAGGAGATCTCTTTAATGGACGATACCATGTGATTCGGAAGCTTGGATGGGGCCACTTCTCCACTGTGTGGCTAGCTTGGGACATCCAGTAAGTCTTGCTATTCTAGCTAGAGTTTCTGGCAGGCATGCGCCGCGTTGCACAAACATGATCGGGAAGCATCTTTTCACCTTTGGACAGAAACGCAAAACATAGGGGTCCACATCCTGGCACAGAAGTTTCTTTTGACATGGCGCATGCAAATGTGTGGGAGGGAATTAACAGGGCAGCCCACGTATGTGGTAAGAGTGCTCTTGTGTTCAGTAATCTCTGACTTACTTCATTTGAGAAATGACTTAACATGGGTGTTTTACAAAATGAGACCCAAAGGCAATCTTCATGAGTGCTTGAACCTTATTTTTCCATGATGCCTTCAATAAGTAGCTCTCTTAGGTGCGAAGGAATTAGGATAATCCTGGAGAATAAATTCTTTGTATGAGCATTAACAATCTCCAATTTACTTACCGTGTGTGTGTAGAGGGAGGAGATTTGTGGCCATGAAGGTGGTGAAGAGTGCAGAGCACTACACAGAGACAGCACTGGATGAAATCAAGTTGCTAAAATCGGTGAGTGCCTGAGAGTGGGGTTCAATTTTTATTTTTTTAAATTAATTTTGGGGAGTTCATGTTCATCATGTGCTTGATATTTCTGGATCATCTAGCTGCAAAGAATTTGGACAAGAACCTAACAGCAGTGCAGTAGATCTGACTTCAAAATAAATTCTTGCCTGGTAATTACCTCAAGGAACACAATCCTGTTTTTCTCTGCAGGTTCGCAACAGTGATCCAAATGATCCAAGTAAAGAGAGAGTTGTTCAGTTATTAGATGACTTCAAGATCTCAGGAGTTAATGGTTCTCGTATCCTTTTGTGAAATAAAGGCAAAGAACTAAATAAAGTTGGGAGTTTGCTGGATAGCTGTCATGCCGGGGCTGGTGTGTGATGCCCAGGCAGCCCTTTCACTGTCCAAGAAAACCCGCCATAGAGTTTTCTCTGGTTCCAGACTGCCTGCTAAGCTCAGATCCAGGATGATCATTCAGTAAGATGTGTCAGTTGTGGAGACGGCGCTGCTTAGTCACGCTTTTAACGAGAGAGATGGGTGGCTGAATCTGCTTTGTGAATCAGGACTGCATGTCCGATGTGCCTTTGTGGTAAGAGAGCCCGTCTGGCTCAGCCCTTCAATTCTGCAAGCAGCGTGGTGGTAACCTCTTATTTAAGCAAAGCAGTACAAAATTTTAAGATCGCTAATGAAAAAAAAACATGCAGTCTGTAACGTGATAATAAGAGTGTTTTCTAGTTAGGGAAGCATTTTACCTTGGCCTTTTATCAATGTTGTTAGGATGTGTGAAGTGTATTGCTTTGAAAATACGCTGCTGTTCTGTGAACGCCCTTCTAGTAAGCAGCTATTTGTGCAAAGTCCTAGTAATACACCCTTAACATCTGAAATTTATAGAGTTTTGTGCATGTTTCTGCTTTGCAGTACCTTGAATTTTATTTCAGTAAGAATTAAGAGGGTGCTTGAGAGAACTGAGCTGTAGGTTATACACATTTTAACACTTTTAGAACACAATAGCCCCATAATGAGTTTCCTCTATTTTTTCTGATACCTAGCACTGAGTGTTGTCTTGATCTTGTATTTCTTTTGCTGTTGTGAAACACATGCATGCTTTCTGCCAGTGTAGAACAAAAGCAGCCTAATAAACTCCTGGAAGTTTGGCTTCTAAAGCAAACGTGCAATACTAAATATGTCACTAAAGTGACTGTAGCTGTTGAGATCTTACAGACAAAAAGCAGATAATGTAAATATTGTTGAAGTACAGGCTTGTCAAAAGTTTGTTTTGCTGGTAAAGAAGCAAGGAAGGGCAGAGAAAGTAACTTAATTGTTCTGAAATTAATGACTTATGAAATGGAAATTGTATTATCTTTTCAGTTAATGCTGGTACAGAGAGATCTGGCATTGAGTTTTCCTTGGGGCAAGAGCCTACGCTGTTCCAAAATGCGCCTTGTTGGCTTGAAGCTGTTTCAATACTAGCTGGAAATACTGATGCATGCTTGCTTGTGTAACTGGCTTCCACCCAAAGCAGGAGTTTGCTGCTGTTGCCCTAACCAACTCCATTCCTTTGTATTTTAGGTTTGGGATAATGACACCGATGTGTGGGATAGGATGGTGCTGTTAAGGAAGGCAGCTTCTCTAAGCTGTGTCAGAAGGAAGAGGGTTTTTCACTATAAAGTGCTTAACTGGTATGGATTTCTTTTGATCCTCAGTCTTGGGAATTCAGGGCTCCTTGATTCAGGGTGTCCACCTTTTTCCTTGACTGAGTTACAGATATCTGTATGGTGTTTGAAGTTCTAGGGCATCATCTCCTGAAGTGGATCATCAAGTCAAATTATCAGGGGCTTCCGCTCCCTTGCGTCAAAAAGATCATCAAACAGGTAAACCCTAGTTCTGACTGCACTGTTCCCCTTGACCCAGCGAGAACTCTTTCAATGATCTTTCTCAGACCCAAGAAAACAAAAGTTAGAAGTCAGTGATGTATCTCATGCAACGAAATCATTCTTGGGTTAATATTGCCTTTCTCTACTGCAAAAACTTTCTGCTACGGATATTTATTTTCTGACACTTAAACCATAATGGGAAGCTGGCTTTGCTTTTAACCTCTTCTTACCCTGGTTATTCCTCATAAGTGCAAGTTTTTTGTTTGTTTTTTTTTTTTTTTAAATCAAGTCACAAGTAAGTACAGCGCTCAGTGATGGGAAGAGCAAGAGAAACCTGTTCTTCCTGCTGGATGTTTGCCCAAGAAGAAACATTGTTCTGCGTGTGAGGTGGAGGGGAGGAGGAAAGCAGGATTTTATTGTAGGGTATTAACTTGCCACAGTTGAAAAATCTAACCTTCACTTATGAGGGTAAAGAGACAATATTTTAAATTCATAGGTATAATCTGTATGCAAATCTATATTTTCTGGAACTGAGTAGTAACAACTGATCACATTAACTCTAATTTGTATTCTCAAACACTGAAGTCCTTTAGATTGACTAATTATCCTATGCAATTTTGCATTTTCCCTTCACTCTCAGCTTGCTTATTCTTTGCTTTTTCTAATGATTGATTTCCTTCTGTCCTGTCTGCAGGTTCTTCAGGGTCTGGATTACTTGCACACAAAATGTCGAATCATTCATACAGATATTAAACCTGAGAATATTCTTCTCTGCGTTAACGACCAGTATATCCGCAGGCTGGCTGCAGAAGCAACAGAGTGGCAGAGATCTGGGGCTCCCCCACCATCTGGCTCTGCAGGTGCTTCTTTTCCTGAAAATTGGTGCTATTTCCCCCCACACCCCCCAAATCATCACTAATCTCACTAGGGAAAACCACCTGAGTACAGTGGAACAATAATGCAAGTCAACTCTGAAAAGCCAAGTGTAAATTGTGACATTAGTGATAAGTTGTAACTCAAAGATGATGGGGAAGGCAGTTGTTTATATAAGAAAAATGGAGGATACACACATGCTGGCACCTGCTTTTAAATCGGCTGCACTGGTAAAGTAGGGCGGTCTCATACAGCACACTGCAGAAATGCTAATGCACTCAGTACAGTGCTGGAGTGAAGATGTGGTGAGGCACTTCTCGCATTTTCTTCAGCAGTTAATTTCCTTTTGTTGTGTGGTGCTGGAAATGCGTTTCATGAACCTCTCAACAAGATGATTTACCTGGCATCAGTTTGCAGAAGTTTGAAAGCCTTGTGGCAGAAATAGCTTCCTTCATGTGCTAACTGACCTAAAGATCTGAGAGCAAATTCTCTCTTGTTCCTAGTTCCTCATTTTCGTCCTCAGAATATCCATCTGTACCAGTGCGTAGTTTTCAAGAACTACTGCAGTGTGTATCGGAAGGCTGTCTGTCATCATCTGACAACACCAGCATTTAGCCGAGCCCATCATAGCATAGCAGAGCTTAGGGAAGCTGCCTTAACTTTGGTATTTTAATGCTTTGGTTTGCATTTTCTGTTCTGTAAGATGCATAATACATGCAGTAAATGAAGCTGTACGGCAGGAAGTGTAAGTCTTTGATATCAGTCAAGCAAGTCTGCTATGTGTAATTTTAATTATGTATTTATTTACTCATTTCATGTTTTTCTTGATATTTTTTTTTTTTTATTCTGGCTGTGCTTTTGTAGAGAAATAAGCCTTCAAAATAACATTTGCCAATATCTTTAAAATGCTGTTTCCAAACCACACAGGAAAAAGCTTATCTTCAGATAAGAAGGCAGTTGCAGTTTCTTAATATGAACATACTAATTTCCTGATCTTCCTTTCCCTTTCAGTAAGCACTGCACCACAGCCAAAACCAGTAAGTGTAATAGCTTTTGTGCGTAAGTATATATCTACTTATAGTATCTACTGCATCGTAGTGCAGTCAGCATTAAGGGAAAGCAGCCTTATATCAGAAGGAAAATTGTGATTTGTGTTTGTCATACATAGGCATGGGGTTCATGCTGTCTTGGAGATACAAGGAGTATTAGCTCATGTATCTCCAGAGTGCGTAGTCTTTTTGGTGGTCCCAAGATCTGTTGTGAAGGTGACTGTTGTCTGTGGCATCTGAGGTCCTTCATTTGGCGAATGCTGTAGGTTTCTCAGGTCAGGACAGATGTGCACTAGTAAGAGCCATAGACAACTGCTCCAAAAACCTTAATAACTGCTTTTCATTTTGGAGAACAGCTGTCTCTAGAGTTTTCATTCCAGACTGCTTCCTCAGCTCTTAAATAAATTAAAACTAGACATGTCTTGGAGCTACTGAAATACGAGATGCTAAGTCCAATTTCTCTGCTTGTTTATGTGTAGGCTGACAAAATGTCAAAGAATAAGAAAAAGAAGTTGAAAAAGAAGCAGAAACGGCAGGCTGAGTTGTTAGAGAAGCGAATGCAAGAGATAGAGGAAATGGAGAAGGAAGCAAGCCCAGGGCAGACACAGCCTGAAGAGGAAGAGGAAGCTCAGAGCCCTCTGGAAATGCTTATAAAAGTTAGTCCACCGGAGGAAAATGTCAGCAAAAAGACAGGTATGGACCTGAAGTATTGCTGAAGCAGCACAGCGTTGTCCTTTTACTCATGCTGGCATGAGTAGAGTGAAAGAGGCTAGGAAGTTTCTTACTAACAAGCTGGATTAACGAATGATTGTGTTTGGTTACGTTTTGAGAACTGCCTACTTCCGAGGGCTCCCTTGAACAGCTTCAGCTATTACTCTGTTGAGATATATTCTGCTCTCTTCTTCTTTTCCCCCCTTCCAGCTGAAGTCGTTGTACAAGAGCCATCTGTTCTGATGGAAAGCAGCGTAGAAAAATGCGTACCAGAAATAAACTGCAACGGAGTGATACAAATGACGGACTTCCCAGACTCCGGCAATCAAGGGTCTGTGCGACTTGAGGATGACCTTCACAATGCCAATGACTGTGGCGATCACCCTCGTACGCAGAAGGAGAACTTCCATAGTTGTAATTACAGCCAGCGTAACGGTGAAGCGGAGAACAGGCCTCAAGAAGCAATGTCGGACTCGTTCGTGCCCTTAGTTCCGGAAGATTCCATGGTGTGTCAGCCCACCTCCAATGAAGAACGATCTTTCAATGAGCAGGAGATTAACCATTTGCAAGAAAGCATCCGGACAGAGATACCGTCGGAGGACGAGAATGAGAATAATAGCCCGTCAGACAACAAAGGTATAAGAGGAGCCCTGTAAGAAAGGGCTCTGTTCTCCTTTGTGTGGGAGAGTTGTGTTACGACGCTTCGTCAGAGTATTAATAGAAACCTGAATTTTGTAGGCTGGAGTGATCAGAACCACCTGCCTGAGACTCTTCCTGCCAGGAGTAATTAACCTGACAGTCCTACTCTGAGACATACACTGTTTGTAGCTTCCAGTTACAGTTGTACCTGAGTTTTGACTATTGCATAATATCCCGCTTTTTAAAAGTACCTATACATCTGTTTTTCAGTATAGGAACTCCTTTGTATCAAGTGTTGCACATGTGATTTGCATTAACAGTTAGAAATTAAGTCTACAAATTGTCACTGGCTGTTAAATTATGAGTTGAGTACTACTCAGTGTGTTCTGGTAGTTTTATTTTTATCATGGGGCATGGGTAACTCCTCTCAGTTACTTGAGATGAGTAAATGTGTTCCCACAACTGGAAATGCAGCCGTTCTAAAGCAAAGCTTATACTGTGTAGGGAAAAAAAAAAAAAGATGCCTTTGTTTAAATATGGTTTGTTTCAGGGAGAAAAAACTGGAAGTCTTGTAGTTTGGGAGAATATAAGACAATCAATAGTTTAAACTGCAGTTTAAATGCATTCCAGTGTGTGTGTGTTAAGAACTTGAATCAATTGATAAACTTTCTGCTTGGAGGAGGGAGAAACTAACGTTTGTACTTCTTTTCTAAAAAAATCCTGTAGCATTTTTTGGCAGGGTATTGCTGGGGAGTTACATGCATGAAAAGTAGTGCCAGTGAGATTTAAATATTTTGAAACCTGAACTGCATTTAGTTGAATGCACCTGCTAGATTACTAGGTGTATTTTGCTTCTCACAGCCCTCTCCCAAATTGCTTTAGACCTACAGCTGGATGTAATTTAGTGACTTGGTATTTTTGCTCTCTGCTGTGTCATTAAGGTTTTCTCAATGTATACTTTAGCTCTTGTAACTGTCTGTGTTGCAGCAGTGAGTGATGGCTCTGTCAAAAGATGCTATAATAGGTGAACTCTCCTTCAAAGATTTAGGAGGACTTGAGGGTTGAGAGAGGGTTGTTTTGTTGCTGGCAATGCCCTTATTTAAAAAGCTTGTTTAGATATAGACAGACTGTTTAAGGCTGGGAAACAGTCGCTAATTGCATATGCTTACTTGTCCTTCTGCTTTGTAACACCAGTCGGGTGTTAATGGTGGTATCTCCGCTGTTGGTAGCGCAGGCTGCTGGGTTTTATACCTAGGTTTCAGGGAGGGAAAAGTTCTGATCCATAAGCAAAGCCCCTTCCTGGGTAGGGAGAGGGTGCTGGGATTTGGATGACAGATGGTGACACTGGCCATGTAGCTTTAATCAGCTGTTGTACATGTTGCCTCTAGGAAAATCAACTGCTGGGAATTTCCTTCTTAATCCTCTTGAGCCCAAGAATGCAGATAAGCTCAAAGTGAAGATTGCTGACCTAGGAAATGCCTGCTGGGTGGTAAGTTTACAGTCTTTTCACATTGACTGTTTAAACCTGCTAATTCGTTCACAGTATGCCAAGATGGGAAAGGATCTGCAAAATAAATTCTTGGGCCTGCTTGGGAAAGTAGTGACAGTTTGAAGCTGTGTTTGGGGGGGGAAGAGAGGGGAGTGGAGACTCGAACGTGGGATTTCAGCCTGTGTTCTGGGTGCCTCTCGCTGGTCATGACATCACTTCTAATAGGCCTGTGAATGGTATCACATATAATGTGTAGAAATCTGCATATGTGAAACTTCTGAAGGAGTCTGGCTCTCCTGGAGAGAGTGAGTTGCAAACAACCGCTCTGATGTGCTAGTTTTGTGGTTCGTTAGCTTGTCAAACCATTTCAGTGGATTCATGAGCACATGAAAGAGACTCAGAGTTTTATGCTTTGATGGCTGTGCTGCTTTTAAAGGTTTGACGTTTCAAATAGAACAAGTGTCTGGTTTACTTGGCTTCTTAAATGGCAAAATACTTCCGATCTCATGGGAGAGATGAGGCTCAGGCTCAGAATTGCACACCAGGCTTGCAGCACCTGGCAGGGTGGTCTCTCTTACATTGGTCTTGCTTATCCGCTTGAAGGTAGCTGTGTCGTGGCCTGTCTGTCGTGATCGGAGAGGGTGCAGCTTCTGAAACAGTCCTTCCTTACTCTATTTTTGTGGCTTGCTTTTCTCTAAATTGCTGGACTGTTTTACTTAAGTAGGAGCGTCTCACGTAGAGCAGTTAAACAGTACTTGTAGGAATATAAGGATATATTTAATGAGGATGTAAAATTCAGATTAAATGTAACAGGAATGGCTTTGGATCTACTCTGGCCTTCCAGGCTGTTGATTCTCCTCTTATAAGCAGTCTCATAACTGTTCAGTAAAACATTTCTTCTGTTTAGCACAAGCACTTCACTGAAGACATCCAGACAAGACAGTATCGATCCTTGGAGGTGTTGATAGGGTCAGGGTATAACACCCCTGCTGACATCTGGAGCACAGCGTGCATGGTGAGTGTGATCATCTGGGGGATTTTAAACTGTTTCTGTAGGGCTTTCGGGGCAGCTCAGGTGCTGCACACTCTGGACTGCCAGGTTACTAGCCTGGCCTGGCAAAAAAACCTCGCAGGTGTTCAGCCGACTTACAGACTTGCTGAATACCATGCTTCCATACCAAAATTTTTGGGGAGTTTTGGGGTTTTTTTAGTTGGTAGGGGTTTTTTTGGTTGGTGGAGTTTGGGTTTTTGGGGGGTTTTTGGTTTTTGGGTTTTTTTTTTTTCTGTTTGCCACATGTGGCTTTCCTTTTGAAAGTTTTGTTGTACAGCACTGGCAGATTTCAAATATGATTGTACATTGTCGTCATGCTTTCTGGAAAAACAAGACAACTATGCAATTCTGAAGACAAAAATCTTTCTATATAAAGAGCCTTTCTGCTGCATTCAGCACTGTTTCACAGATACCTTCAGTATATTTTTGATATTTTAATTGTATGCATGCTCTGCATGTTTGGAATCCTTTTATAATCTGAGTAATGCTGAGATGAGGCTGTAGCTGTTCCCGTAATAGCTGGCAAATGTAGAATATGAGGATTAAAAAAAAATAATCAGTCTAGTCAGTTACTCAGTGTACCTCTTTGGTGTCTCCATTCTCTGTTTTCTACAAATCAGAGCTTGAGGTTTGTATTTTAAACTTGGGAAATAGTGAGTAAAATAATTTCCGCTGTCTGGGAGAACAAGCTGAGATTTTGATGAATGTGGTGAAAGAGAATGCGGTAGGGTCATGCTGTCTCTGCAGAACATGGGGCCAAAATGATACAGTGGTTACTCACGAGTCCTAATTTACTAGTTTGTCAACAGCAGTCCCTAAAAAAACCTAAGAATACAGAAAGTCAGAGGTACTGTTTTGAGTAAAAGTGAATATGTAATGGGTAAATGTCGTGGAATTTAGGAGCGGTGAGTTGAAATGAATGAAATGTTTTTCTCATTTAAAACATTTTTGTATCTACAGACAAATGTTCAGGGATTAACTGTTTGAAAAATGTCTCATCTGAAATCTGGGGAGAGGGGAGAATCTTTCTGAAAAAAACCAAACAAACCCTAGAGTTTGGACATGACACCATTTTGCAAAATGCTGTTGAGGCAGAAGAGAGGCGAAGCGCATGAAATGCCTTAAGTTTTTACAGTTTCACACAAGCGTACTGCATTACCCCGCGTTCCAGAATTCATCATAAGTATGTCTATGGTGTTGTTTAATGCAGTTGTTAAAATGTTGCAAAGTAATTGCACATCTTCAGATGGTAATGATGTACTGGAGTTTTGCAGGTTAATCTTCCAGCAGCTTTGCTTCTTGCCCACAGAGATATGCAAAAATCAATCTGCAGCACATCTGACGGTGTGCGAGATGTATTAAAGTGATTTAATGTGCTCATTTCTCTTTGTTTAGGCCTTTGAGTTAGCAACAGGAGATTATCTCTTTGAGCCTCATTCTGGGGAAGATTACTCACGGGATGAAGGTATGTTTGTCTAAGTCTCTTCCTTTTTTAAATGGGCCACGAAATACAGGTTGCTTCTTCAGGATGAGCCTTCTCCTACGAGTTAGCAATGCAAAGGCTCCTTGCAAACAGATTATTTACCCAACTTGGCACCAACTGTGCTCAAGCCTCTGCAGTAAAACACTGCAATAAAGTCCATGTTCTTGTTCTGGTGTTTCCCATTCCTCTTACCGCTGGAGTCTGTCTTGCTTCTCAGACTGATCGTGCCTCAAATTGCCTTTACCTCTTTCCCCTTCCCCCTTGACTGGGGTCCCCAGCGTAGGAAGGACATGGACCTGTCTGAATGGGTCCAGGAGAAGCCCCAAAAATTATGAGAGGGCTGGGACCACCTCTGTTGGGAGGACAGGCTGAGGAGCTGGGGTTGTTCCACCTGGGAAGAGAAGGCTCTGGGGAGACCTTACTGTGGCCTGGCAGTACTGAAAGGGGGCTTATAAGAAAGACGGGGACAGGCAGTTGTCTTGTGAGGATGTGTCTCATTGTCTTTTTCTTTTGAAAAAAATGCAGATCACATTGCATTGATCATAGAACTTCTGGGGAAAATACCTCGCAAGCTCATTTTGGCAGGAAAATATTCCAAGGAGTTTTTCACCAAAAAAGGTAAAAGGAGACAAAGCAAATGTCACTTATCCCCTCATCCCCTGCCCCAAATACACAAGAGTGCCTTGCTGGAAATACTAATTAACAATAGATGCTGGCAAAGATGCCTCTTAAAGCCTTTCATAAAACAAAGGAAAGACTTAATCAGTAAAACAGCAGCTAAATATAAGACGTTCTTGTCTAACTGCTAAAAGTATCCTACATCCTAGTACTTGGCATCCCGGTGTAGATCAAATACACCAGGTAGAAAAACAAGTCTGAAGAAATACCCGCAGTACTGATTTGGCTTTATTTAGCTGATCTTTGTCAACTAGAGGTGTTGACTCACCTTTGAAGTTGTCTCTAGACAACTTTGTTCCATTTCTAGCATGCCAGTCACCTAAATAGTGCTTTGTATCCTGAGCCGTGTTGCTCAGGACACATTATACCATTATCATAAAGCCCTGAATACCTCAGAAATGTACTGAGTCTCGAGAAGTTTTTGACCTAGTTTAATACTTCTTTATAAGACAAACGCGTTTTTGTTAGCAGTGTATTGCTTCCTCAAACATTGCTTCGTGTATTCCAAAGTCAACGGCACAGTGTTTATCTGCCATGTCAACTTGTATGATTTGCTGGTATTGGATCAGAAATAGCAGGAGGGGAAAAAAAGCCTTCAAGGAAGTACATTTCTAGAACAGTCTTCAAAAGCAGATAGAAAAGGGGTTTTAGTTTAATTTTATTTCTTCCTTCAGCATGCCCTACCATTTTATGCTCCCTGCAGCCAGCTACTCCGAACAGTTTCTGAATTCAGTCTGTCTTGTGTAGCTCTTCAGCCTATTTTATTCAGCTGCTCTGGTCCCGTGTCTTGCACTTAACCTGTCTGTCTTGGTTTCCAGGTGATCTGAAGCACATCACCAAACTGAAGCCGTGGGGCCTTTTTGAAGTCTTGGTGGAAAAATACGAGTGGTCCCAAGATGAGGCAGCTGCATTCACAGACTTCTTATTACCTATGTTGGAGCTGATCCCGGAGAAACGAGCTACAGCAGCAGAGTGTCTCAGGCACCCCTGGCTTAACTCCTAGAGGCTTCAGCCCGATGCCACAGCACTACACTCTGGTTTACAGCATAGCGTACACGCACCCAGCTGCCCCTTCCCAGATCTGTTTTTTCCCTTGTTCATTTTCCGTGTGAAGTTCTTCCTTCACGGCTTCCAAGATTTTAGATAAATCTAATCTGTTCTGCTGAGTTTGCTTGTGTGACTCGATGGGGACTCTCCTCAGCCAGTGGGCATCATCTGTGTTTTGCCTTGATTGGGCTTCGCCAAAGACTTAATTGACTAGAATATGAAGTTTTCCCTGAGTCTGCTCACTGTTACGCACCGTGTGTTACAGATGTGAGCTCGCCCTGTGCCCGCATAAGCTCTCTTAGCTAACCTTCAGCTCTCCTTTCTTCGTGGGGGGGGATGTGAAGATCTGAACGCCTCCTTATCTCCCTGACTCAGGAGTCGATTCCCTGCTGTTGATCCGGTAGCTAGCAATGGGGTGAGAAGTAACAGATGGCACCACGGTGGTGTTAGTTCCTTGTAGAGCAAAGACCTCAAAATCCTCCATCATTTTCTAGACGTCTACTGTATTCTTTGCTTTCCGGTCACATAACTTTTCTTTAGTTCTAGTTGCTTAAATCTTTTGTAAAGAGCTATTTAAACCTAGGGTTTAGTATCCTTAATTTCTTTCTCCGAAGTGCCCTGCCTTTACTTTTTCCTTCCCTGTGCCCAGATAGTCAGAATAGTTTCTGGACTCGGTGACATTTTCTACTTCAATGCCTGCAACTAAAAGGTGATAAGCAAAAGCTGGAACTGACGGGATGCACGGTCTTCAGCAGACTGACGGGTGCACCCTTTGGCTGCAGAGGCAGCCTTGTTACAGGCAACTCTTTTAACGTTTTAGCGAGCTGTTAAGGTTTTTGGTTCTTACCCCTTACTGGCACTTTTTTGCCTTGCTTGAAGCAGTTGCTGTGTCTGTGAGAGCCTGGCTTTCACTGATGCAGTCTACTCTGGCTCTTAATTTTTGACCATTCACTTTCTTCCCAGGAAGAGGGCGGCAGGGGCTGTATCACAGCCATGCTATAGCCCGTGACTTTCAAAATCAACACTTGAAGGCCCAGTGTACAGATTTCTTTTCCCTTAACTTGCTTCAGGTGCTGGCCTTCAGAAATAACTTCCCTGGAAGGGACTGCCTTTTATTTTCTGGGCCATTAGCACAAGGAGAGCTAGCAGAAGTGGAAGAGAACTGACTTTTCCATGTAGATACTGGATTAGAAGCTGTTTCTAGAGTTACCCCAAATGAAAATGTTCTGTGGGGTTTCTACTACTTCTCAGAGGGGGTTGGATATAATGAGTAGATGGGTTAATTTTTAATTAAAAGTTAAATCACTGTGGCATTTGATAGTTTTACGATGGCTTCTTCTAGACTTGCACATCCTGTTACAGATGCAGTGCATCCTACTCTACTCTAAAGCGAGATTTGGCAGCGCTGAGACTTCAGAGGCACTTCCTTACCCCGGACCAAACAGGCCTTTTGGATTCCTGGTGGCTCTCAGAGGACAGAAGTCGCTGCAGGAGCGTGCTGGAGGCCACGCAGATGCTATCTGAGACGATGACGTTGCCAAAGCTGCCAAGACCGCTGTTAACATGTCACTCCTGTATGTGTGTTTGGAAATCCTGGTTCGTAAGGGTCGTTCCTTCATAACCCTTGGTGTCATTTAATCCACTTGAAAAGAGTTTCTCTGGTCCAGTGCCTGATTGGGCTTATTAATGCAAATCCTGCTGCATGTTCTTTTAGGGGTAGATCAGGTTCTCTCTGCATATAATCTAAAATTAAAGGAAGGTAACATACCAAGAGTTTTAAACTGCTGATTTGACTTTTTTTTTCCCCCTTTCATCTGGAGTTTTCCAGTTGCGTGTCACTTCCATCCCTGCAGACAGGACTGGGTTCCAAAATACCTACTGTCTACATACTGTGAAGATACATTAGCAGGGCAAAACCAATTTCTGTTGTCTTGAAAGCTCACCCGGTCCTGTGCGCTTGAGGCTGGTTGATGAAAACTTTTCCTAGAAGGGGTCTGTCTGCACGCTTCGACTCTGAGAGCTCCTTCCCTTCCCTCTGCCTCCCGAGTGGAGGAGGAGGTTGTGACCATGATGGCCAAGGCTAGAGTCAGCTTGTCAGTTGAAGACCTGGAGAAGGAGCTGTCAGGATTCAGTCTTGTACCGTGTGCTCATCCACTTGGGGTTTGTTAAAATTTCCAAATTGCCGTAAAGTGCTCACACTAAAGGATTTGTACTTGCTGTGTCAGTCTAAAACCTGAAGGAAAATACATTTTTATTCTTTCTACTTGGGTGCTTTGTCTTTTTTTCTTTGTGAAAGCCGTACAATAAACAGATTATTTAATAACTGAGCCCTATTCCTTATATATTCCCTCTGTAAGTCTGTTCTTTCTGAGCTAGTGGCCCATTGATTCCATTTTCTTTGCTAGTGAGCACTGGGATCTCCAGAATGAGACACAGGGAGATGGTGCAGCTGAAGATTTTGCTGTTGGTATTGTGATGTATTTTAAAAAGGGGAGAAGAGTAGTCAATAGTAGGACAAATCTGCTGGAATTTTTCTGTTCTAAAAGATGTTCTCAAAGTCTGTTGTGCGTCTGCTGTGTTAACAACCTCGCAAAAAGTGTTTGGGGAGTGTAAAACTGGACGGTGCTTGTTAGAACTGAATTGAATGTGCTGCGGGAACCCAGAAAATTAGAGCCAGTAGAGATGAAAAATGGTAACACAGGCTAATTTGGGGGTTTTGTGACCAGGTAAGAGCCGGACAGGATGACGTGCTGCTGTGTCTTCTGCAGAAGTGTGCCAAAGGCTGCTGCAGATGGGTGTTGGATGTGATGAGGAATGATGGCTCCGGGGGATTAATTGGGTGGTGGAGCGTGCTGCTGCCTGGCCCCATCTGCTGCAGTCTGCGGGTGCCGGTACAGGGCTGCTGTGGCCCTGCTTCTGTTCCTCCCCCTGAAAAATGCCCTTTTTCCAAGGTTGTGTTTGGTTATTGTTGCCCGGAGTGGAAAGCTGAGTCATGGCTTTGCTGGGAGTTGGCTGTGTCACGGTGTCTTAAAGGACAAGGGCAGTCAGGGATGTGGCAGAGGACGTCCCCTGCCCCAAGGAGACTAGCACAAAATCCAAAACACTTAACGCTTTTTTTTTTTTTTTTTTTATTCAGAAGTAATTTCCTTGAAAGAAGATGTACAAACCCAAGAAGCAGCAAATCGCTATCCCTCCCCTTCCCCTCCCCCCAAAAAAATCCTGTGTCCACTTTGGGCTATTTCTATCCAATAAACTCGGTGCGAGCTGACGGTGGCCCCTTTGGTGAACGGTTGTAGAAAATCCACAGAAGTTGGTAAGTGTAAAGTTCCTGGAAAAGTCACTTTAAAGTGAAGGGCTGATGGAGGAAGAGCGCTCAGTGACCCTGGGAACAGAAAGAATAGGTCAGATGTTACCAAATAGAGTGTGACTTCCAATTTTAAGCTTTTTTTTTTTTTTTTTTGGTCACTTGGCAAGGATTTGTTTTTCTATTTTCTGGAGGCAAAGTGAAGTATTTCCCCTTTAATCACAAAAAAAAAGGGGGGGACTATAGCACCAAAATTTATAGTCAGTCCTTCAGTAATTAAAATCTAACGTGTGCTGGGAAGAATCACCATGGGCATCACTTACGTGGTGATCAGCTCTGTCAGTCCTCACCCTCTTCTGTAAAACAAAAAGATAATTGCAGTGTTAATAGCGTATGGTGGAAAACTGAGGATGCAGGTGTGTTTTCTAGGTTTATTTTCAAAAAGGGGTAAAAAAATAAATAAATAAATTAAAAACAGGATGGGGAGAAAGCCCCAGGTGTGTGAGATGCAGCCCGGCTCAGTTTGGCATCTGTGGCCAACGCCAGCTCTGGAGGAAGCCACCGTCTTCCCAAATAACACGAATCCGTTGCCGGGTCGAGAGGCCCTGCAGCAGCCCTAGGTGCTTTTACCTGTATTTTCCACTTTAAAATCAGATGGGAGGAGGTTGTCCTGCCGGTTCCCCAACACGAAGGCCAGGAAGGAGAGGATGAGGGCGTCGAGGATGCCGATGATGCAGAGGATGTATGCCCAGCGCACAGTGCAGGCGCCCAGCGTGTACTTGTCCGTCTTGTCCCCGCACATGCGTTTCACCTCGCTCGAGTCCCAGCCGTCGGGGTAGATCAGGCAGCCGATCATCAGCCCAGTAGCTGCGGGGAGAGGGAGATGTTACAGCGGCTGCGAGCTACCGAGCCCGGCTGGCGTGCGGAGATGGGGAGCGGAGGAGCACGGCCACACCGTGCTGCAAAGGGATAAACCACCACGGGCCGGCTAACCAGGCTTGGAGCAGCCCTGTGGTTGCCCATCACGCGTGGGCTCAGCTCCGCTCCCATGGCGGAGCAGGATGCGGCACGCTGCCTGCCCACCGGCTCAGGGCAAGGCTCCCAGTCAAGGACATGCTGCGGCAGCATCTCCATCCTTGCGTTGCCCAGGCAACCTCTCTCCTGCCTCCGCATCCCGGGCCACGTGGCTCCAAAGAAATATTTTCTCCAAGCAAAACCCGAATGGGTGCAGCCTGCGCGAGGTGGAGACCCTCACCGGCACCCCGCGCGTAGCTGGATTTCGGCGCGTGGTAGAGCTGCCATCGGCCGCAGCTTTGCCAACAGATTTTTCTGCTTGTTCAGCTGTGGTGGTTCCAGCCCAGCCGGCAGCCACCAGCTCCTCCCGCAGTATTCCAGCCCCGGCACACGCAGCCAGGTCCCCGGCACAGCGCCTGTGCGGCTTTGCTGCGGGAGCTGCACCAGGCTCAGCACCAGCTGCCCAAGGGCTGAAGCTGCCAAGCAGCTCCCGTCCCAAAATCTCCAAAGTGCTTTTCCTTCCACACACACCCAGAGAAACCGCTGCGTTTGCTGGATGAGAAGAATGACGGGGCTGGGGAGGGAGAAGAGCCCAGCTCATCCACGAGGCTTTGGGATGTGACTCACGGAGGCTCTTCGCATCCTCCGCTGTTACGGGAGTCACTGGTCCTTCACGTGTTCTCGTGCGGGTGTGAAGCCCTGAAACACCCCCGTGGTGGGAGCCCTGGACAAGCACACGCATGTCCCTGCCCATCTTGGATGTCGCAGCCTCCTGCAGCAGCAGCAAGATGCTCCCTGCCTTTTCTCCGTCTCTGGGTGCTCGGTCGACCAGAAAACACTCTGGGGCAGCTGCCTTGTGCTTTGTCCATGTTTTTTTCCCCTTGGCTTGGGGATGGGAGAGCAGCAAGGCCAGCGGGCAGCCTCCTACGTCTGCAGGGAGCATTTCTCTTCGTCGAGGAGCAGCTGGTTTCTCCTGTATTTAATTACTCTTCGCTGTAGCTAAGGGAGAGGAGGGGCGCACAGAAATGGGGGAAGCCGGGAAGGAATCACTTCTCCCGTGAAAACACACCCTGGTGCAAAGGCCAGAAGATGGATCCTCTCGTCGCCTGCCCCCTCTGTACAATAACTCCCAGAAATGCAGCAGCACCTGCCCAGTGGCAGCTCAAAAGCTCCCGAGAGCCTGTTTGAGGTGGAGAAAGTGGGCTGCTGGGGATGGGTCAGGCTCATCCGTGGGGCTGGAGCTGCCGGCGCTGGGTTTCTCTCCCCCATCCAGCACAAAATCGTACGTACAAGCCCCAGATACGACAGCAAAGCCTTTCCCTGCTCTGCTCCCCGGGGAGGCTGAGCTGCCCCAAGCCTCTTATCTAAATCTTTGCTTGAGCCCCGCTGCTTTAGCTGGGAACTGGAGCAACCCCGATGCCGTAGCTGTCCTCCCGGGGGGTGTCAGCCGGGGGGTCCCTGCCGGGGGGGCACCCAGGGGCTGCGGCTGGTGCCAGCATGAATGATTCAGGAGCAGCAAAGGGCTGGGTTGGGTTTCAGCTGAGGCTTCGACTGCAGGAGCTGGGTTACCGGGTATCTCGGGTGTCTCGCAGTGTTGGGGGAGGGATGGGGAAGGCTGGAGGTGTGCAGGGATGAGCAGAGAAACGGGAGAATGTGGGTGATGGTACCAAGTGCTACGGTCAGTCCCGTCCTCCTGTTCTACCTCCCCAGTACATCATCCGCTGGGCTCAGGGAGTTACCAAAATCACCCAGCAATTGTAATCACTGTCTCCCTGCCTCATTCCCACAGGATCCCGAACGCGGCAGGGAGCCCCGTGCCCCGGCCCTGCGGCATGCGGTGCTCTTGGACCGATGCTCTGAAGCTGCACCGTGGGGCTGAGCAGGAGCGATGGCCAGAGGAAACCTCCCCCAGGTAAGCGGGGACGGGCCGTGGCTGGGCTGTTGGTGCCGCGTGGTGCAGCAGCAGTAGCAGCAGCAGCAGCAGTGCACGGGGGAGAGCGTCGCCAACGTGCAGCGAGTCCGCTGGGTCTCAGCTGCTCCAGCAAGGCTTTGCTTACTGCCAGCTCCCCACTGGTAACCAGTAAGGGGGAGCAAATGGGACACAGAGGTTATGCTGGTGCCCCTCGCCTGGCCAGCCCCCGCATGGTGGAGTCAACAGGGGGGCAGAGAGGGGGAAGCAGCCCCTGGGCCCCGCTCACCTGCTGCCAGCTGCATCCAGGCACAGACTTTATAGACGGTGGCTGCGTTGCAGAAGAAGAAGAGGCTGAAGCAGAGGATGGTGCCGATGATGAGGAAGGTGGAGACGCCTACGAAGAACATGGCGGTTTTGAAGGCGCTGGAGGGGATGGTGCCGAAGTCGAGGGGGCTGCCCTTGCAGATGAGCTCACCGGTGAGCGCGTTGCCGATGCAGTAGGAGAAGAGGCCGAAGTAGCCGGCCTGCGGCGTGTCGATGCTGTCGCCGATCCAGTAGGGCTGGATGAAGGTCACCACCATCAGGATGGAGAAGCAGAGGGTGAAGAGGGCCCAGAGCACCCCCATGGCCCGCGCGTTCCGCACGTAGTTGGTGTGGTAGATCCGCGCCGCCTCCTGCGCCGGCAGCAGCTTGGGCATGGCGGGGGCACCGGCCCGGGACCCCCGGACCCCCGACCCCCGGTACCGGCCCCGCGCCTCGCCCCGCCCCGCCCCGCCCCGGAGCGGCGGCCCCGCCCGCCCCGGTAACGAAGGAGCCGGGGAGGGACCCGGGAGGAGCCGGCGCGACCCCCCCGCCGCTGGGGTGGGAGCGGGAGGAGCCGGGCGGAGCGGCTCGGGGTGGGACCTGGAATCCCGGGATGTGCCCCCGGGATGGGACCTGCCCGCCTCGGGATGGGACCCCGAGACGTACCCCCGGGGTGGGACCTGTGTCCTCGGGATGGGGTCCCGGGATGGGACATGGGCCCCCGGGATGTGCCCCCGGGATGGGACCTGCCCGCCTCGGGATGGGACCCCGAGACGTACCTCCGGGGTGGGACCTGTGTCCTCGGGATGGGACCCCGGGATGTGCCGCCGGGGTGGGACCTGTGACCTCGGGATGGGACCCCGAGACGTACCTCCGGGGTGGGACCTGTGTCCTCGGGATGGGACCCCGGGATGTGCCGCCGGGATGGGACTTGCCCCCCTGGAATGGGACCTGTATCCTCGGGATGGGACCTGCACCCCCGGTATGTGCCTCTGAGTTGTGCCTCCAGGATGGGACCTATGCTCCCGGGATGTGCCTCTGGGATGGGACCTGTACCCCCGGGACACACCCCTGGGATGCACCCTGTGTCCCCAGGATGCACCTCTGGGATGGACCCTCTGTCTCCGGAATGTGCCCCGGGGATGCACCCCTGGTATGTGTCCCAAGGGTATGCCCTCTATCCCGGGGATGCTCCCTGGGGATGCACCCTGTGTCCCCACCGCCAGCCCTAGGACGCACCCTGGGGCGTGCCCAGTGCCTGTGGGATGAGGCCCGTGTGGGATCTGCCCTGGGATGTGCCCTGTGCCCCTGAGCTGTGCTCCGGGATGCACCCTGTGCCCTCTGGGCATCGCTGTGTGCCCCGGGATGTGCCATGCACCCCCAGGACATGTGTCAGGATGTGCCTGCGCTGCACCGTGCACTGGATGTGTCCCAGGATGTCCCCAGGGTGCACCTTGGGATGCTCCCCAGGATGTCATGTGCCTCAGGATGTGTCCCAGATGCTGTGCCACCTCAGCTGTGCCCCTCCACCCTCCCAGCTGGTATCACCAGGGTCTTCCCCCCCTGGAGTAAGGTGCATGGGGTACAGCATCATTGGCGTGGGGGGCTGCGTGCCCCTGGACCCCCCTGTCAGCTCTAGGGCTGGCTGGGGCTGCAGGCAGGGAGGGGACTGTCCCCACAGCCCCGCTGCAGAAAGGGACGTGGCTCATCCTGCTGCCAGCAGAGCCTGGGCAGCCCCAGAGGGACCCAACGTGCTGTGGGCGCTCACAGCCACCTCGGGGCTGTTCTCCAGGAGCCACATCTGCCCCACATCCTGGGGGACCGCAGCAGCTCCGCTCCCGCCGACGGGCCTGGGCGCCATGTGCCAGCATGACGGTCACCCCGCAGCCAGTGCCAGCCTCAGCGTCACCCCCGCGGGCGCCGAAGGCCAGGGCTGCCGGGGCGTTAATCATTGCCAAGGGCAGCCGGGCCGCCGCGGGTGCGAGAAGCCAGGCCGTTCCCAGGGCTGCTCTCCTTTCATCCCCCGCATCCCCCGAGCACCGAGACACAGAGGGAATAGGTGGCAGGGCAGGGTGAGGTGGTGGCCCATGGGCTGGGGACATCAGCAGGCTCCGGAGTGCCGAGCGAGGCTGGCGGGATGCTGGCAGGGGGGTGGGCTTGCTCCTGCCACACTTCGGGCTTTCTCAAGTGGGTTTCTTGGTGTCTGTGGTCATGAGGTTGGAGCGATGGAGGATTGTGGGGGTGGGCGCTTTCCCGCAGAGCACAGCTCCCGTGCCACCGGCTCTTGCTTTGCCCGTGAAGCTGTCAGCAATGCCCAGCAAGGAGGGTGTCTCGGGGACCCCCAGCTCCATGGCTGCCCACAGCCAGGGTGAAGGAGAGGAGGGAGGAGGGAAAAGCACAGGAGCACCATCGCTTTGTGTTCGCTTCAGCCGAAGGAGCCGCCAAAGGGCAGGTTGACATCGCTGGCGCGGGGCGGACGGGGCCTGGCAGGGTGGGCATTGCTGTTTCCCTGCCCCACGCGGGGCGTCGAGGCGCTGCCCCAGTGCCACGGGTTGGGCTGTGATAGGAGCAGCCACATCAGCTGATGGAGACACCTGCTATAAAGCACCCGCCGGCCCGTGGCCGAGACACGAGCGAGCCCACCGTGGCCATGGCGCTGCCCCCCCACCTGCTCCTGGCCCTGCTGCTGCTGGCCCCGGCTCTGCCCGCGCCCCACAAGCGGGGGCTCATCTTCAACTTGGTAAGGGGGACGCTCGCCCCGTCTTTGCCACAGCCGGGGGATGCCCCAAGTGGTGCGATGGGGGGTGCAGCGCATCGGGGGGTTGCAGGGGTCTGCGGCAGCAGCTCCGTGGGGCAGCCCCAAGGGGGTGCAAAATTTACGGGGGCTGCAGAAACGGAGGCAGGCGGGGATGGTGTGCTGGGTTTTCTGGGGCTGAGGGGTCTCGGAGCCAGGGAGAGCAGCTGCGTAAAGGCATGGAAAAGCCTGGAAGCGGGATGAGACTGAAGGGCTCAGCTGCCTGTGCCAGCCAGGACCCTCTCCCTGGGGGGGTCGCAGGGAATGGGGCAGGGGGGATGCTATCCCTGCGGTGTCTCAGCCCTATTCCCATGAGCCCAGCAGAAAACAGCGCTTCGGCGGGCGGTATTTTGGGCCAAACCGAGGAAACGCTGCAGGGTGGGAGGCTCAAGCGTGCCCGCAGCGGTGCTAAGCCCCAGCCGAAAGGCACAGCTGGTGCCTCACACCCACCCAAGCCCCCCGGGCCCAGGGCTGGGTGGGGGGAGGGTAAGGGGGGATGGAGAGGGACCGCTGACACCCCCCTCGTGGCGCAGGACACCGGGGAGCTGTGCTTGCAGAGCGCCCAGTGCAAGAGCGGCTGCTGCCACCGGACCGGTGGCCTGAGCCTGGCCCGATGCGCACCGAAGGCGGCCGAGTTCCAGGAGTGCTCCCCGAAGGTACGTGCTCCCCTACTCCTGGGGGGGGCCGGGGGCACGTCCCCCATGCTGCACCCTGCCTTGGTTCCCCACAGAGCCTCTATGGCGTCTACTACAAGTGTCCCTGCGAGAGCGGCTTGACCTGCGACACCGATAGGACCATCGTGGGTTCCATCACCAACAGTGACTTCGGCACCTGCAAGGACCCCCGGGCCTTCTACCAGCTGTGGTGAAGAGACCCCCCCCGGTGCCCCCCCCTGCTGCTCCTGCCTCCCTGCCTTTCCCCCTCCCCAGGGATGCCTGGACTGCCTGCACTGCCCTGGATGCAGGAAGGTCAAGTAAAGAGCATCTGCCGAGCCGCAAGCCGGCGTTTTCACTCGATGCATCATCCCTCCGTGCCAGGATGGGGCAGCAGGGCCAGAAGGTCCCAGAAAAAGCTGCAGGGACGCGATGGCTTTACCTATATGTGTGTGTGCGTCATATGCAATTGTACAGTAAGCTGGGCCAGGCCAGCAGCCAGCCACGGGGGGAGCTCTGTGTGTGGGGAGTGTTAGCAAAGGGGGTGCAGGGGAGGGGAAGATGCAGCAGCCCCAGAATCTGAGGGAGGGGAGGGAATCGCAGGGGCCCCTTATGTGGCACCTCCACCAGCATCCCCTAGAGCAGCTTCTCCAGCTGCGCGAGGCGGGAGCTTTGGGATTTGGGATGGACCTGGGGCGAGGGGATGCTGGGAGCCCCCAGCAAGGGGGCAAATCCCCTTAACCCTGCCCCTAGGCTGCGGGGGGTGGGGGGTGATGCCCAGCTTGGAGCCAGGGTTTTGGGCATGGGGAGGGGGTGCAGCCATGCTGCGGGGGGGGGTGAGGAAGAGGAGGCAGCCGCCTGGCAGAGCTGGGGGGGCAGCAGGAGCCAAGTGGGTCGCTGGAGGGGGGATTCTATGTGTTCCTATCCCTGGGGGTAGGACGAGCACCAGGAACCCACAGTGCTGCTCCCCACCACCCCAAGCACCCCACGGTACCTCTGCACTGGGGGGGGGCCGTGAGGGGGCCATGGGGGGCCAGAGGCCATACCTGGCTGCTGAGGATGCCCTGCAGGAAATTTTCTTTCCTGGACAAGGGTGACCAGCAGCTTGAGGACCTGTACCTGCAGAAACACCAGGGACATGGCTAGGAGGGTGGCACAGCCGGGGGGTCCCCATCGAGGGGGTGACACGGGGGGCAGTGTGGGGACAGAGCACCCCTGCAAGCTGGGCTTGGCAGAGCTGCAAGAGGGGGAAACGCTGACTTGGATTTTAATTTTAGATTTGTGGTGGGTGGCGAAGCCTTGAGTGTCTTGGTCTCCTTGGGGTGGTCCTGGCAGGAGGCCACCAGGTCCATGTCCCCATGGCTGCAGGATGAGGCCTGGGTGAAGGAGGAGATGGGGATGGGGACAGGGACAGCAGCCCCTCTGCTGCAGCAGACAGGACCCCCCAGGCAGAGGGGGAGGGCACGGGGCAAGGGACACAGGGCAGGGGACACGGGGTCTCAACCTGGCCTCACTGTCTGCACGGCATCCTCAGCCCCACACGCCAGTGGGGAGCACCCTGGAGAGTCTGGCATCACCCAGGTCGTATACTGGGGATACTGGGAGCCCTGCCTGCCCAGGGCCAGCCCCACCCAGGGCTTTGTGTCCTTGGCGTGGGCAGGATGCGGCCGAGGCCCTGGCTCCAGCTGTGCCAGCACCAGCAGAGGGCAGGCATGCCGTGCCCGCAGCCTGGGACCCCCCCAGCCCTGGGGACCCCCAGCCTCGCAGGGACCCCCCAACCTCAGGGGCAGCTCAGCCTTGGGGGGGGGAGGTGTGTGTGTGAAATGCACTTTGCCCCTCAGCCCTGACACCCCTTGAGCCCTGCTTTGGGGGTCACCCCCTCACCGGAGGAGGGGGATATGGGGGGGGGTGGCAGTGTGGCCCAACTGTTGGTGTATACGATGGGCATTTTGGGGCGTCCCCATTTTTAGGGTGTCCTTATGTTGGTAGGAGGAGGATGGGAGCACTGGAGGGTGGGATGGAGGTGGCTGTGCTGGGGAGGCGGGGGGCACACATGAATGCCCCCCCCCCCATCTCAGCCCTATATTTACTGGTGAAGCGGCAGCTTTATTTTGGCAGCTCTGGGCTGGTAAATATTGGCTTAAACCGAAAACCAGACGCCTGACTCACGGCGCCTTAACAAACACAGGAAGGGGCCCCCGGCGTGTGTGGGGTGCTGCCAGCCCCGGGGACGGGGCCCCTACCCCAGGGGGGGCACCCTGAGCGGGGAGGGGGCCTGTGCGCAGAGCATCCTTGTGCCGGCAGATTTTGATGCAGCGAGGACCCCTGGGGCGGGGGCCGGGGGGGGTGGGTGGCACACACAGGGATGCACCCCCCTCGCTGGGGACATTACTTCACCCTGGGCAATGGAGAGGTGCAAGGATTGGGGTGCCCCTTGCACACACACCCCCCCCGTTTTCCTCCAGGTCCCCCCCGCCTTGGTTAAAAAGCAATGAGGACTATGAGGCTGAAGGGGCATTGCGGGGGGGGGCACCCCAAGCGTGCCCCCCCCCCCAGTCTCACCCCATCCCCAGGGTTGCACCCCACTTGGCACGGCAGCAGTGTAACCCCATCCGTGGCTGCTGGGGTGACCCTGGTGTCCCCCTCTGCGCCCTGTTTGGAGCTGGGGGGGGACACAAGGGGTATGCCCCCCCCGGGAGACCTTGCCTTGCTCTGGGGAGTAGAGGGGGTGCAAGCATTGGGGTGCCCCTTCCTCCCCCCAGCTTCGCACACGGCCCCCCCTCACTTAGAAAGCAACAACGAGGAGTACGAAGCTGGGGGGGGGGGGGGAGGCGCTCCAGCCCCCCCCCAGTCTCACCCCATCACCAGGCTCGCACCCCACTTTGCACCCCCCTCCCCACCTGCTCACCCACCGGGTGCCCCCAGCGTGTCCCCCGTACCCCGGGCTGGGGGGGGCAGATGGTTGTTCCCCCCCCCCCCCCCCCCCCCCCCCGCCGGGGCTGTTTTTGCCAGGAGGGTACAGGATGTTCTCGAACAGCCGCGCTCCCTCTCCCCAGCCCCCCCCCCCCCCCCCCCCCCGCTCCCCCCCCTTTCCGCCAGCCCTCGGCCTTCACCTCTTCTCCTCCGCGCTGCTTTAACCCTTTTTTCTGCCAAACGCCGCCTGTTCCGCTCATTAATTAATTTCCAATTTCACCAAAGATGCGGTGATGCTCCAGCGCCCATCCCGGGGAGCCCCCGCACCCCCAACTCACCACGCTCCCCTCCGGACCATCACAAGCTGGGGCTGCAGGGGGGGTCTCCAGTGGGGTTACCCCAGTGCAGACACCCCCTCCCACAGCAAAGACACCCAGACACCCCCCCAGCACCCTGCCAAAACCCCCAAGGTGATGGGGGTCCCAGGGAGGGGAGGGGGGGGTCTCCTGCAGCCTTCGCCCTGTGGGCAGGGGGGTCCGCCAGCCCAGGGGGTGCAAATATTTTGGGGTGGGGGGGATAAGCTGCCCTGGCCCCACAGAGGGGGGCAGACACACGCAGCTTGGGGTAGCGATTTTGAGGGGCAGACCCCAGATACAGCCTGACACCCCCACCCCCCCCAGTCTGCTGCAGACTAGTGTCATGCAGAGGCCTGATCCTGCAGTGGGGTTGGGGGGGTCCTGTGGGGTTTGGGTTGGAGGGTGCTGGGGGGGCCTGTGCTTGGTGCTGTGGCAATGAACCCGAGGGGCTGCCTGGAGGTGTCTGGGGGCACCCAGAGGTATTTGGGGGTGCCCAGAGGCATGGGGGGGGGGCTGCCCGCTTGGTTTTGGGGCAGTGTTTTATTTTTCTCCCTCCGGATAACTTTGCCCCCCCCCCAGGTGTCGGGGTATGGCAGGGTGGGAGCAGCAGGGATGAGGCACGGGGTGACACCCCAGCCAGCACCGGGGGGCTTGGGGACCCCAAATCCCCGGGGAGACACCCCAGTCCGCTCCCAGCATCCCAGCCTGGCGTGGGATGCGCAGCCTGTGCCTGCAGCAGCGACCCACCCCCCCCCGGCAGGCCCAAGTTGGGGGCACAACAGGGTGCAGACCCCCCCCTCACCCCCCAGGGATGCGGAGGCCTGATCCTGTGACTCCCCTGTGGGTTTCCCTACTTCTGGGCCAGGTCTGCCCCATCCTGGGGAGCTGATTTCGGGATGGAGCTGGCCAGAAGCCGTTCTCCAAGCTCTCGCTGGAGGAAAAGCAACCTTTCTAGCAACAACAACCAAAAAAAAAAAAAAAAAAAAAAAAAAAAAAATTCATGTAAAGGTATGGTTTGCCTCTTCTTGCCAAAACCAATTGTTGAAGATTTTTCCCGGCCTCGCTGGCTTTGCCGGGGGGAACAATGTCAGACGCTCCTGTTTTTCCGCTCTGATGTTTTTCCCCAGGGTTGGAAGCTGGGAAGGACCCGGCGGCAAAGCAAAACCTGGGGGGAGGGTGTCCCCATCCCGGGGGGGGTGTCCCCATCCCTAGGGGGTGTCCCCATCCCTCCTCCATCCTCGGGGCTGGCTTTGCGCTGAAAGCATGGCCGGGGGGGGGGGGGCCCTCGAGGATGCTCCCCCCCCCCCCCCCCAGTGCTGAGGACTGGCCCAGCTCAGGGCAGTAGTGGAGGTTGCAAGGGGGATATGGGGACACAGAGGTGACCCGGGGGGGGGGGGGGGGGCCGGCACATCCAGACACCCCAGGCTTCTCCGTGACCCCCTCCTGGTGCTTTCCAGTACGGCACAAGTGGAAAAATCCTCGGGATGAATTATTTGCGCTGGTGGAGGAATTAATTAGCCCAAGGCGGGAGATGGGGGGGGCTGGGGGGGGCTGGGGGTGGTGTCAGCCCAGGGACAGCTCGGGGCGGGGTGCTTGGGGATGGTGCGGTTTGCGGGGGGGGGGGCTCGCCCCGGCTGAGTATTTTTAGTATTAATTTCCCCGAAATGGTGGTGAGCTGGGCTGGGGGAGTGGGCCAGCCCCGGGGGGGGGGGGGGGATGCTGGGAGGGGGATGCTGGAGTGGTGCTGGGGGTACGGTATGGGGATGCTGGAAGGGGTGTTGGGGGGATGCTGGGGGGGTGTGATGGGGGGATGCCAGGGTGGTACTGGGGGGGATGCCAGGGGTGGTACTGGGGGGTGCTGGGGGGATGCTGGGGGGGATGCCAGGGGTGGTGCTGGGGGGTGCTGGGGGGATGCTGGGGGGATGCCAGGGGTGGTACTGGGGGGTGCTGGGGGAATGCTGGGGGGGATGCCAGGGGTGGTACTGGGGGGTGCTGGGGGGATGCTGGGGGGGATGCCAGGGGTGGTACTGGGGGTGCTGGGGGGATGATGGGGGGGATGCTGGGGGGGATGCCAGGGGTGGTACTGGGGGGTGCTGGGGGGCAATGATGCCGGTGGCCACACTGTTCTGCCCCAGCCAGTGGGACTGAGCAGGGGGCACCCCATTCTGCGGGTCTTGCCAGCAGCGGGGAGGGGGTTTCCTGCCTTCATGCCCGGAGGCAGCGGGCAGCCCCCCACCTCCCCAAACAGCCCCTCGCCAGCAGCTCCCCCAAGCAGCCCCCCGGAACAGTCCAGTCCCCCCCAGGCACCCCTCTGGCAGCCCCCCCGGCAGCTCCCCCTCAGGCAGCCCCCCCAGACACCCTCTAGTCCCCTCCTCAGGCAGCCCCCACCCACCCCATCCCCCCAAGGAAGCCCCTCCCCAGATGCCCCCCAGGCAGCCCCCCCCAACCACTGTCCCCTTAGCACAGACACCCCCTAGCCCCCTCCCAGGCAACCCCTCCCAGGCAGTCCTCCCAGCCCCCCCCCCCCAAGCTGTGTCCCCCCGGCAACGCCTCCCCCCAGACACCCCCTAGTCCACCCCCCAAGGCAGCCCCCCCCAGACACCCCGTAGTCGTCCTTCCCAGTGTCCCCCCAAGCAGTGTCCCCCCGCAGCCCCCCGAGGCAGTCCCCCCAGCGCCCCCCGACAGCCCCCCGAGGCAGCCCCCCCCGCCCCCCCCAAGGCAGTCCCCCCAGACACCCCCCAGTCCCCCCATCAAGGCGATCCCCCCAGCCCCCCCCCGCGGCCCCCCCGCAGCCTCCCGCGGCAGCTCCCCCCGCCCCCCTCAAGGCATTCCCCCCAGACACCTCCGGCAGCCCCCCGAGGCAGCCCCCCCGGCCCCCCGCAGCCCCCCGAGACAGTCCCCCAGCCCCCCCCGCAGCCCCCCGAGGCGTTCCCCCCAGACACCTCCCAGTCCCCCCTCCCGGGGCATCCCCCCCGCCCCCCCGCAGCCCCCGAGGCAGTGCCCCCAGCCCCCTCCCAAGACACCCGGCCCTGCCAGCCCCGGCCCCGCGCCCCCAGCCCCCCCAGGCAGCTCCCCCCCCGCCCGGCCGCGCTGTCCCGGCCCCCCCGCCCCGGTGCTGAGTCAGGCTGTTCCCTGCGCGGCGGCGGCCGGGACATCGCGTCCCCACGCCGGGCCCTGGCACCGCGCCCGCCCGCCGGGTCGGGGCTGCGCCGGGCTGCGGCTCCCTGCCCTGCCGGGGCTCGGCCGGGACCGGGGGGTGTCCTGGGACCGGGATTGGGGCGGGGGGGCTGCATCCTTAGCCCTGTCCTCAGCCACGTGTTGCGCGTCTCCCTGCCGGGATCCCCCCCCCGGGGCTCCCCGGGCACCCGCCAAGCATCGGGACACCCTGACAGATGTGGGTCCCCCCCGGGGGCGCCCCTCCCCCCCGGGGGTCCCCCCCCCAGGGTGTTTTTGGGGTGCAGACCCCTCCCAGCAGAAGCATCCCGATCGCCTGGCATGGCATCCCTGGGGGTTCTGCACCCCTGCACCAAACGCAAGGGTGCCAGCTCGCACCCTGACAGCCCATCGCAGCCGGGTGGGGGGTCCCTGCCGCCCCTTGCCACCCACCCGCCCCGGCGGAGGCTGGTACACTGCGTTACGTCCAGGCCGGAATGTACTTTGTGTTAGAAGTGGCCCCTGGCCAGGACGGCGAAGCCGGACTTTATTTATCCACCCCACTCCGGCCCCGCTGCATCCTGCCCTCGCTTGTGGGGGGCTGGATTGCTGGCAGGGCTTGGGGGGACCCTCAGCACTGCCCACCCACCCCCCCCCCTCATATTCAGCCAGAGGGGGCAGGGGTTTTCCCCCTTTTCCCCTGGGAGGGAATAATGTGGAAAAATATTTCCACCCTTTCAGCTGGTAAAAGCCATCCCTGGGGTGCGGGGGGGAAGTGGCGTGGGGGGGGGTGGGGACCCCAGGATGGACCCAGCTGCTCCGGCAGGAGCTTCCCTGCCTGCTTCCAGGAGGATTTTTGTAAAGGGGGCCAGTGTTCGGAGTACAACCCGGAAATTTATGGATTGGAAATGCGTGGGGAAAGGGCCAGCCCCAGGCACGCTGGGGGACGGGCAGGATCAGGCCGGGGATGGAGCTGGGGGGATGCTTTGGCTCCTTGGCTGGGAAAAAATCCTTGCAGGAGCAGTGGATCCCAGCACAGAGCGGGGATCGAAGCCAGAGGAGGGACCACCCTGGGCTGGATCCGGCTGCTTGACAGCCAGCATCCCTCCTGTGGCCTCTCCAGTAGGAAGATTTGGGAGGGGGGAAGATTTCAAAGCCTGCTGGCTGCTTTGCACCCCCTGGATCAACCATCCCCACATCAAGCGGGTGCTCCTGCCCCACAGCCCCCCCCGTGTCCCCCAGACCACATCCCTGTGTCCCCATGAGGCCACGGTGTCCTCCTGTCCTCCCCGCCTGTTGTGCAACACCCGCCGCACCTCCCGTAAACACCCAGCTTCCCACAACCCCCCCGCACCCCTGCACCGGTGACAGACCAGGTCCTGGGAGTGGTGCTGTGCCGAGGGGGGGTCACCCACCACATCCCCCAGCTGCAAAAAGCTGCTTTGCTCCCCAACCCGGGCAGCAGGCAGGGCTCTGGGTACCAGGGGGAAGGATGGATTCCAGCCCCCCCAGGGTGGGAACATCCCACTTGGGTCACCTGCCCAGGGCCACGGATTTGCACCCAGGGCCAGTGGATTTGTGCCGTGGCACATGGAAGAACCAGGAGAAATCCCATTTCCTCCGAGCTCCAATGCGCTCGAGAGATGCACTGATGTGGCTTTGGGATGGGAAGCCGAGGCGGAGGGACGCCTCTCCTCCCCGCGCTCTCAAGGCAGATTAACGCCGGTTATTTTTAGCAGAAGACAAGGATGAATAAAAATATCTTCTATTTTATTTTAAATTTTTTTTTTCTCCCAGGAACTGCAGCTTTCACGTCGCACAAGGTGCTCAGGGGCTGGCATGAGGAAGGGCATTGCAGGCAAATGGGGGGGCTCTGGCTTTTGCTCCCCACTTCTGGGGGGGGGGCGAGGCTTTCCCCCAGACCCCCCCACCCTTTCGGAGCCGGGTGACGACCCTGGGGCAGGACATGTGCGGCCAGCTGGATAGTGAGGGGGAACAAGCAGTGCCCCTGGCAGCCACCCCGAAGCCATCCGGGATTATTTATGGAGCAGATTTCCTCCAGGTTGTGTTACAGGGATGGGGGGGACGGGGAAGGGGGTGGGGTGGGGGCGGTTTCAGGCATCCCACCACCCAAGAAAGCAGAACAAGCTGTGGGTCGGGCGCTGGTGTCACGGTGATTTGCAAGATGTCTTCTAAAAAAAACAACTCTGGTGCTTTTGCCCCCGTGTATTTTGCTTTTATTTTTCTCGTGCAAACAACAAAAATTCCCATTTTTGTGGTGCAAAAGCAAACCAGGCTGGACCCTCCTGACCCCCCCCCCCCGCTGCTGCCGTTGATCCGGTAGGATTTTTCAGGGCCTGCACGAAATGAAGCTGCAGGGTTTCCTGCTATTTGCAACCTGTAATATTTCTTTGATAAATGGAAATGTAAAAGCTCTCGGAGGCCAGGCAGGAAATGTTTAAAACCAAAATGCAAGATTCAACTGGGTTATTTGAGAGAGGGGAAAAATGAAACGTCATGAAAATATTTCCTTTTTTTTTTTCTAAATTTTTAACGGAGTTGAATTTTAACTCTGTATTTCCAGGGAGTGCCATCCGTGTCTAAATTACAGCTGGGAAAATTGAACCGGGCATCAAAGAGCAGAGCTGCGAGTGAGCATCTGTGGGGTTATTGGATCAACACGTGGGAATTGGGGCGCAGGTTGGGAACTGCGGGCACCAGCTCTGACATAAGCCTTATAAAAATGAACTCTTTATCATTAAAAAGACTGAAATCCCACAATTTCAATGCCCACTGATCACCCCCCCACCCCCCCCAAGCTTTTTTTGCCCCTCTCAGCTCGGGTGCTGCAATTAGCTGAACGTGTGTGAGCAGGAATGGGATGTTTAATTGGAAATTACGTTATTTCTAATCTGGGGTGGATTTTGAGGCAGATCTTAACATTCTCTCCTTCATACTGAACAGGAACATTTCTGCATGTCCCAGCAGCTGGTGTGTCCTCCATCCCCTGCCCCTCTCTGTCCCCAGCTGTGGGACACTGTTGTTTGCTTTCTAGGGTGATGCTGCCCTTAGCAAACCCCAGGGGGGTTGCGTGGGGTTCGGGGTACCCATGGGATGTTGCGTGGGGTTGGGGTACCCATGGGGCATTGCAAGGGGTTGGGGTACCTGTGGGGTGTTGCATGGAACTGGGGGTACTCGTGGGGCATTGAGTGGTGTTAGGGTACCTGTGGGGTGTTGCGTGGGGTTGGGGTACTGTACTGGTGGGGTGTTGCATGGGGTTGGGGTTGCCTGTGGGGTGTGGCATGGGGTTGGAGGTGCCTGTGGGGCATTGTGTGGGGTTGGGGGGTACCTGTGGGGTGTTGCACGGGGTTGGGGTACCTATGGGGGGATTGTGTGGGGCTGGGGTACCCGTGGGGCGTTGCAGGGGGCTGGCTGGTTCTCTAGGGCTGGGGTGTCCTTGAGAGGGTTGCACAGAGCTGCCCCCCCGCCTCAGCGGCACCGCTCAAGGCTGGGGGAACCTTGGAGCACCGCGCGGGGCCGTGGTGTCCTTGCAGCACCGCACGGAGCTGTCCCCCACCCCCCCCGGGGCACCGCACGGGGCCGGGGACCCCCGGGGGTCACCGCACAGGGCCGCCCCCCCCGCCCCCGCCCGGCTCTGCCGCCGCTGCCCCCGGCAAGTGCGCGGGGCGGGGCGGTCTGGCCCACCAGGGGCGGGGCGAACGTTCTGATTTGCATATCACGGCCACTCGAGCCAATGAGGAGGCGCAGCGGGCGCCGCGCCGAGACGGGCAGGCGGAGCGGCCAATGGGGGGCGGGCAGGAAGGCGGGGCGCGGCGGCCGGGGAGACTCGGCCGGCGCGGGCGCGCGGTGCCACTCGGAGCCGGGCGGCGGCGGAGCGCGGGGCGGCGGCAGGTGGGGGCCGGCGGGGCCGGGGGCGGCGGGGCGGGGAGGGGAGCTGGGGGGTCCTTGCGTGGGGCCGGGGAGCTGGGGGGTCCTTGCGTGGGGCCGGGGAGCTGGGGGGTCCTTGCGTGGGGCCGGGGAGCTGGGGGCTCCCTGTGTGGGGCCGGGGCTCGGGGGGTCCCTGCTGGGGTCCCTGCTGGGGTCCCTGCTGGGGTCGGAGGGTCCCTGTGTGGTGTGGGCCCGGGGCTCTGAGGGGCCCCTCCGTGGAGCCGGGGGTCCCTGCCTGGGGCCAGGGGTGTGAGGGTCGCCACGTGGGGCCGGGGGTTCCGGTGTTGGGCCAGGGGTCTGAGGGGTTCCGGCCTGCGGCCGGGGGTCTGAGGGACCCCTGCGTGGGGCTGGGGGTGTTTGGGTCTCTGCGTGGGGCTGGAGGGTCTCTTTGCAGGGCCAGGGGTCCCGTCGTGGGGCCGGGGGTCTGAGGGGCTCTCCGAGGGGCTGGAGGGTTCCAGAGTGCGGACGGGGGTCTGAGGGGTCCCTGTCTGGGGCTGGGGGACCCTGACGCAGGCTGTGTGGGGGCACCGAGGTCCTGCGTGGGGCCGGGGGTCTGGGGAGCCAGGGGTCTGCGGGGCCAGGGGTGTGGGGATCCCTGCGTGGGTCCAGGGTGTGGGAGTCCCAGTGTGGGGCTGTGGGAAGACTCAGCAATGCCTTGTGTGGGGCTGGGGGCCGGGGGCAGCCCTGCGTGGCCCTGTGGGGCTGGGGGGCACTGGGGGTGGTGTCCGTGGGGGGCTGGAGAGACGCCGTAGGTCTGGGGGGGGATAGTGTGGGGCTGGGGAGAGGCACGCGTGGGGCTGATGGACCCCGCTGGGGGCTGGGTGGGGGGTGCTTGGGTCCTGCGTGGGGCTGAGAAGTCCTGTGGGGACAGGGATGCTGCCCCCAGTGAGGGGGGTGAGGATAAGATGGGGGGCCCCACCCTGTAGACCCCCTCCCCAGTGCAGGGAGCACCTGTTAATACAGAGGAGCACGAGTGTTGCTGGGGGCACTGGGACACGCTGGGAGGGGGACAAGGTGGCATTGATGGGACAGGGTCGCATGGGCAGGGGCCGGCATCCCAGCGGGACGGTGCTCGAGGGAGGGGGTTTCTCTTTTTCCCACTTTTTCACACCAAACAAGGCTCCTGTGCTCGGCTGTGGCACTTCCCCATGAGCCGCTGGCCCTATAGGGGTGGACACGAATATATAGAATATATAGAATATGTAGGCTCAGTGGCAGTAGCTAGCGATTGCACAAGGTAAATGTGATTTTTTTTTTTAATTTTTTTTTTTTAATTTTGTGGTATTTTTCCCTCCTCTCTGGGCACAAAATCTCTTTCAGAGCTTCTGTTTTTAAAAATTTTACAATGAGCTATAAGGGCTCCGGGGTTTACGTCCATCACCAGCAGCAGTCCCCAGCCAAGGCTCCGATGCAGCAGTTTCTGTCCTTGCTGGGCTAAGCAAATGGACCACGCTGCTGCCAGTGAAAAAAAAATAATACCCAACCCCCTTGAAAAATAATAATAACTAAACCAAAAAAAGCAAACAACAACAAAAAAACCTGATACTTTCGGGTTTTAAAGGTACTGTTTAAATGGTGTTTGTCTGTAATGAGCTGTTAAATTGTTGAGGTGGATTTGGGATGGCACCAGGGCATCGAACCCAGCCTGGAAACTGGGATGACAAGTTAAAAAAGGAAAAGTTGAGAGCGCAAATCGCTCCTTCTTTTAAAATGTGGGGAAGCTGCGTCCCTCCTGCCTCCTTCTCTGCCCCGCAAAGGGCTGGGGGGGGAAGAAAATTATTAAATGTGTCCAGCAGAGCCTGTCTCTGGCTTTTTCCCTGGAGGTCTGGGGTTGGGTGTTGATGCTGCGACTTGGGGATGCTCCGGTTTTAATTTGCATCCTGGTACCCTGGAGATGGGACAAAACTGCTTGGGGGACGCACACACACAGAAACAGCGCCGGAACGGTGGGAATGACGGCAAAGGGTTAACTGGGAGCGTGGGGCTGAGAATTTTGTAGCCCAAAGGTGGTGGTGCTGGGGTCCCCTTGATGGGGACGCTGGGGTCCCCTCGGTGTGATGGAGCTGGGTGCTCCCAGGAGCCGGGGTGATGGGTTGCTGGGGGGGGGGTGGGGGTTGGGGTGATGAAGCGGGCAGGGCTTGTGCTGCAGGCAGTGGGTGACAGCGTGGAAAAAAGGAGGGCAAAAGAAAAAGGGGAAAAAAAAAAAAAAGCAGATTTCTGGGGAATTAGTGGAGAAGTGATCACTTCTGCTGAAAGTCGCTGGGAGGGATGGTGACATGGGGCCTCTCTTGTGGTTTTGGGCTGGGAGGATGGAGCAGGACCCGTGCTGGAGGGGGTCTGGGGGGGAAGGCTGGCATGATGCGAGCTGCTCGCGATGCCCGTCCTGCCCGGAGCAGAGGTGTCTGCTGGGATGATGGCTTGTGCAACTATTTTCTTCTTTAAAAAAATAACAGCAAATAATCATAGCTTCCCAAGGCTGTATTTGCCCAGCACACGCTTGAATTTTGTTGAGGTCCTTCCCCAGCACTCTTAGAGCATCTTCCTGCTGGGACGAAGCAGAAAATAAGGACAATTCTCAAGTAAAAATCAAATTGTGTCCTTCAGGAACATCCCGGTTGTGTAATTAGGTGCGTTTTAATTATGGCTTGCAGAAGGAGAAAGTTTGCCGTAAGGCTCGAGATGCTCAGCACCCAGGCCTGCCTCTGCGTGGCCACGCTGGCTCAGAGGGGAAAATATTCTGTGAAATATTTAGAGACTAATTTGTTCTTAGTTATTTATACTTGTGTGCTATTTATTTTTTTTTTAATATTTGCTCGCAGTTGTATATGTTTATATAAAGTTGTTACAGCCCCTTGAGGGAGCTGCAGAGCTCGTACCGATCTCGTGCGTATCATGGGGGAAATAATAAATTATTTGGCAAGGTTGTTTTTTTTTAATTTATTTTCATGGTGTATGTTTGTGGACACAAAGAAATGGTCACGAGCGCTCTTAACGTACGAGTTGTTCATGGAACCTGTTTGTCATGGGGCCAATGAGCTTTTTCCATAATCAATTAATTGGGATTGAAATAAGGATTTCTGATCGTGCGAGTGAATGTATTGGAAAATCTGGAAAATAGTAGTAAATAGCAGTCAGAAGGGAAGCGGTGGGACGAGGGGACTGCAATTAAATAGTCTTCTGCCAGCAATGTCCCGTCTTCATCCGTAGTAGTATCGCTCTTAGAAAATTACCCTCATTAAACGTATTCCCACATCAAATGCTTTTGGATTTATGTTAAATTTAATCACTGAATTCAATAAAACGCGCTCTAGGAGGCACCGCCTGGCAAATACATCATCTCTGGGCTGTGACCCCCGTCCCGGTGCAGGTGTGGGCTCCCTCCCCATCCTCAAGCGATGCACACGTCTGTGTGCCTGCACACGTATGTGTGTGTGGACACGTGTGCTCATGTGCACTTTGCCGCTGCTCTGGGCTGGCGGGGTGGGGTGACCCCACGGTGATGCCACGTTGTCCCCAAAGCCGTGGCATCCTCGGTGGCTTCTGGCTGCCCCGGGGCTGAGCCCCTGCACCGTGGCAGCATCCTGCAGCGATGGTGGCGGTGGTCCCGGTCCCCCTCCGGCAGCTTGGCTGCTCGTGGCGTTTCCTTGTCGCCTCCAAGCAATCCCCGTTTGGCACGGGAACAGGCTGCTGTTTCACAACATGCCAAGAATTGCCATTTGCCCGATATAATTTGGCATTTATAGACCGTGGGGGCACACGGAGCATCAAAAAAAGGGGTGCTGGGTTATTCCTGGGTGCGTGGCAATGCCAAGTTGGGGATCCCCTCCCCCCCCCAGGATTTGACACCGGGGCTCTCAGGATGCTGCCCAGCCCTTGTGCGTGGGGGTAAGTGATTAAATACAGCAGATTTGTGTCTTAGAGGGGTAAGCGATGAAATACAGCAGAGCTGCGGTTCAGGGTCACGTGGCTGAAAGTTTTGTTGGAGAAACCCCTAAATCTGTTGGTGAGGACCGAGATGCTTTTAGAAATTAAAAAGAATTAAATAAACCCAAGTTTAATCGTCAGATTTATTCTGGAGAAAAGGCTAAATTAGAACAGAATTTGCAAACGAGGCCTTTCTTTATTCCCATTTCGTATTTATTTTAGTTACACCCCCCCCCCCCCCCAAGCTGTCTCTTAAATTTGGATTTCCTCGGTGTTGGTATAGCTGCTGCCAGGAGGATGCTCCGAGCCCCCCATGGCAGGGTCCGGCTTTCCCGGGATGTGCGGTACGGCCAGGGGAGCCTCACATTTAGTAGCCAGAGGTGAAATATTTCTTTCCAGTGTCCCAAAAAACCTGGCTGGCTCTGTTCTCCCTGCTTGTTTTGACCAGGGGAGAAGACACGATGAAAGGAGCCTGCTCGTTTTTGATGGCAAAAAAAACAGTTAGAGGGTGCCAAGGAGTGGGTAGTGGGATGTCAAGTACTTTTTCACTTTTTAAAGATGGCTTATATAACCTGCTTGGCTATATTATTATTATTTTTTTCCCCCCTCCAGTTACATAATCCTAATTTACGAAAGCATTAGGAAATTGTGTTCCCTGCTGTTATGTGAGTGTCTGTATATAACGGCCTCTGAGCTCGTTAGGGTGCTCAGCCCCTTGGCCAGCCATCTCCCAAGAAGCCTGGGCAGGTGTGGAACAGCTATTTATACGCTTATTAATATTTTTTTGATTTCTTTTTACCATCATCTGAGGCTGTGTCAGCCTGCCCAGCAGCGGGATGGGTGCAGGCTGGTGCCTCTCCCTGCTGGTGGAGAGCAGAGGCTTTGCTGCTGGCTCTGGCATTCCCATTTTTCCCACTTATTTCTGGGATGTGCCGCATGTGGCAGAGACTTGTCGTGATTTTCGTGGTGGGGGTAGCTGAAATCCTCGCTGGGGCTGGGGCTGGCTTTGGAGGCAGCCGGGGTGGGAGCTGCAGAGCATCGGTGTGTAAAACCCTCCATCACATCCCATCCCTGGCACCTTCTCCCCTTGGAAGAGCAACAACCCATAAATGTTTATGGCTTTTGCTTTCCCCAGTGTGCGTTTGTCTTTTGGAATAAAGGAAGGGGAAAAAAAAATATATTGCTTGTTTTTTTTCCATTTCACATGAAAGCAAAGGGCGTTGTGTCTCTGGTACCCACGCTGGAGGGGATGGACCACAGGCTGCTGGTGGGATGCTCGCAGGAGGGTCGAGTCCAAAGGAGCTTGATCCCTGCGATTTCTTATTTTCAAGCAACCTGGAAAAACCACCGAGCAAGCATTTCCTTGCTGGATAACAAGGCAAAAAAAAATAAAAAGGCAAAAAAAAAAAAAAAAAGCAACCAGATTCTTTTTAATGGGTTTATATATTGTAAACTGGGAGAAAAACAACTCCTTGCTGAAAGTCTTTTTGCATGTGGTTGGTGTGGGTGCGCTTGCCTCGCTCCTGGGGGATGCAGACAGGCTGAACCCACGTTGCTTTCTGTTGAAATATTTATTCTGGCAGGGAGCAGCGAGCCGTCCTGCTCACTTGTTCCTCTCGCTGCAGCTGAAACTTGAGGGCAGCCTCTTATTCAACATATTTAAAAAAAAAAAAAATCAGTTATGACTTGGATCTGAACTAAAACCACTTCAGAAACTTAAAAATATTAGCTAGGCAAAATGATTAAGCAAGTGTGACGGGAACACATACCGTTGTATTTAAGTTAGCCGCATGCAGTAGTTTCCTTTTCTCCCTTCGTTATTCTTTTAATTGCTTAAAAACCTTCCCTTGCTTCCGCTCGTCGGTTAATAGCACCGATACCTTCTGGAGCTTGGGGGGTGATTGGGTGACCGCATCCCTCCCTGGGGTGTCCCCACTGGGTGGCCTTGGGATGCTGGAGGGATGCTCAGGGCGGGGGTACCGGGGTCTGGGTGGGCAGGAGTCAACGCCGGGGCAGAGACCAGGGGCTTCGCTCGGGTTCACCCCGATGGAGGATGGAGGCTCTAAAGCAGCTCTGTTTGCGTTTTGTTTTTCTGTTTGAATAAAAGTTGCCATGACTGGCCCGCCGGGATGTTAGCCGCTTGCACAACGTGCATGCTAGGAAGTCAATCAAGCCATGTGAGTCTTATTCAGCTAGAGATACTTGAAATTTTATGGCTGGCTTTTTTTTTTTTTTTTTCTAAATTTATTGGAAAGGCAAGTGGCCAGGATTTTTTAGGGGTGGGGGGGTGGGAAAAAAAAAAGTTAATTTTTAATTCAAGTTGTGCTATATGGGTGTGAGAAATGGCACGTGGTGCCTGGGGGCATCCGTATGGGTCGGGGTGGAGGTGCCTTGTCGGGTTTGAGAAGGTCTTAGAAATCCCAATTTTAATTTATTGGTGGCTCAAGCGCCGTCTCCCTGGGTCTCTGCCCTGCAGGCATCTTAAAACGCCCTTGTCCGGGGAAAATTGCTGCTCTGGTCATCCCTCGCCCGCTCCACGGGGACGGTTTGCTCAGTAAGCAGGTATAGTATTAGAAAAAAATTAGATTGTTATTAGGAAAAAAAAATATTGAAAAAATAGTTTTTCTAATCAAGGGGGAAGCGAAACCACGGTGGGACAGTGGAGAGAGCCCAGCTGCTACACTAATTGCGGCGGTGTTCGTTACCTGCCGGGGATGAAGGCTAGGGGTGCATCGGGGCTGTGCCGTGGGGTGATGCCCCCCAGCTTCGGGGCCCCACGTCTTCCCCCGGGGAGATTTGCTCTCGATTTGCTGGTTTTTAGCCCGACCTTTGCATTTAAAAAAAAAAAAAAAAAATGTCCATCCTGTGTTGCAATCCCAAGCTTCGAGGGCTGGTGTGGCGCCGTGCGAGCGCCTGGTGCTGAGTGGGGCTCAAGGAAGGAACCCCAGAGCAGCCAGCGCTGGTTTTTCCATCCTGTTAATTTTCATCTTGACTTTCAGCAGTGGTCAATAAAAAGTTGGACAGAATATGGCCCTTTTTTCCCTTTTTTTTCCCTTTTTTCTTTTTTCCCTTTTTTCTTTTCCCCTTTTTTTCCCCTTTTTTCTTTTTTCCTGTTTTCTTTTTCCCCCCCCTTTCCCCCCTTTTGCTTTTTTCCCCTTTTCCCCCCCTTTGGGGCCTTTTTCCCCTTTTCCCCCCCTTTCGCTTTTTTCCCCTTTTTCCCCCCCTTTCGCTTTTTTCCCCTTCCCCCCCTTTTGCTTTTTTCCCCTTTTTCCCCCCCTTTTGCTTTTTTCCCCTTCCCCCCCTTTTGCTTTTTTCCCCTTCCCCCCCTTTTGCTTTTTTCCCCTTCCCCCCCTTTTGCTTTTTTCCCCTTTCCCCCCCCTTTCGCTTTTTTTCCCCTTCCCCTTCCCCCCCTTTTGCTTTTTTCCCCTTCCCCCCCTTTTGCTTTTTCCCCTTCCCCCCCTTTTGCTTTTTTCCCCTTCCCCCCCCTTTTGCTTTTTTCCCCTTCCCCCCCTTTTGCTTTTTTCCCCTTCCCCCCCTTTTGCTTTTTTCCCCTTCCCCCCCCTTTTGCTTTTTTCCCCTTCCCCCCCTTTTGCTTTTTTCCCCTTCCCCCCCTTTTGCTTTTTTCCCCTTCCCCCCCTTTTGCTTTTTTCCCCTTTCCCCCCCTTTTGCTTTTTTTCCCCTTCCCCCCCTTTTGCTTTTTTCCCCTTCCCCCCCTTTTGCTTTTTTCCCCTTTCCCCCCCTTTTGCTTTTTTCCCCTTCCCCCCCTTTTGCTTTTTTCCCCTTCCCCCCCTTTTGCTTTTTTTCCCCTTCCCCCCTTTTGCTTTTTTCCCCTTCCCCCCCTTTTGCTTTTTTTCCCCTTCCCCCCTTTTGCTTTTTTTCCCCTTCCCCCCCTTTTTGCTTTTTTTTCCCCTTCCCCCCCTTTGCTTTTTCCCCCCTTCCCCCCCTTTTGCTTTTTTTCCCCT